>NW_026067957.1:11697171-11725547 GCF_014885135.2 Alexandromys fortis | reverse complement strand
GAAGAAGTATCTGAGTATCTAAGTCAGACAAGCTGTATAGATATTTCACATCAAATGTAGTCCATTTCTCACATCAAATAAAAAAAAACTTTCTCTGAGTTCTAAGAAAAGAGATTTGGGGGCTAGTAGGTAGCTCAACTTGTCGAGAGTTGAGAATTCATAGGTATTGGTTTCAATCCCAAACACTGCATATGATGGGCAGAGTGACACCCACCTGTAGTCTCAGCACTCTGGAGGTGAAGGCAGGAGGGCCAGGAACTCAAGATCATCCCCCTCTGCCCAGAGATTTTGAGGCCAAGCTATGCTACATGAAATCCTTGTTAAAAAATAAATACGCCGGGCGGTGGTGGCGCATGCCTTTAATCCCAGCACTCGGGAGGCAGAGGCAGGCGGATCTCTGTGAGTTCGAGACCAGCCTGGTCTACAAGAGCTAGTTCCAGGACAGGCTCCAAAGCTACAGAGAAACCCTGTCTAGAAAAACCAAAAAAAAAAAAGAAAGAAAGAAAGAAAGAAAGAAAGAAAGAAAGAAAGAAAGAAAGAAAGAAAAAAGACTTTACGTAATCGCAGAAAATATCATGAACTCATGTTTAACTTGTAAATGAGTATTATCGTTTTCCAGTTCTTTTCTTTGAAACAGATTCATAGTTAAATGGCCTGATACATATCCCTCCTTCTCTAGACTCTATTTTTCTCTTCCATTAGACTGATTTCCTTCAACGCCTTTGATACTGGCAAACTGTTATCCAAATAGGAATAAAACGGTCTGATAAAAAGTATTCATACTATGCTGTTTAAAAGACAGTATAGAGAAAAATAAATACTTAACTTATGGAAGTGAATGACTTAAGGAAATAGTGGGATATACCTTGTCCAGAAAATTCAGATTGTAAATGCACATCTGTAGCTTGCTTTGATGCCAATAAATGGTTTCCACCTCCAAAAATCTAAAATGTTGAAAGATAAGTAGGGATAAAAGTAAGCTTTGTCTGTACAACACATTTAGAAAAATCAAATCAGCACCATTATGATGGCCATATTTCCAGGATTTCCTAGAGTGCTCAACAATAAATAGTGTACGCACTCTTTAAAAAAAAAAGACAGACAGAAAGAAAGAAAGAAAGAAAGAAAGAAAGAAAGAAAGAAAGAAAGAAAGAAAGAAAGAAAAGCTAAAATGTCCAAAAATGTCACTATGTAGGTCAGTTTCCCAAACTATGTCTCAAACCTAAAACAAAAATGTTTATTATTTGACATCCTAGCTATTCCAGTAGGAAAGGAAACTGTCCATCCTATGCGGCTCCTCACAGTAGAGAAAGTACAGTGAAGAACTGAGATTGCCTCAGCAGTAAAATACTGTGTGAGCCTCTGTGTTCAATCCCTGGCAGAAGAAGGAAGAAATGGAAGGAAGGTGGAAGAAGGGAGGAAACCAACAAGCTTAGCTACATCACGGCCCTATTTTACTTGGTGCTCTCACAGAATAAGCAGGAATTAGCTCTCTCTAAATCCTATATAAATTTAAGTCAAAACATCACAATAAATGTAACTTTAAGTTCTTTATTAAATCTATTTTGAACTGTTAGAATTATAATAAATGTGTTTTCAATTTCAATTACCAAAGTTCAAAACAAAAGGATGAATCATAATTTCAAAACTCCAAAGAAGGAGGCATGGTATGACCAGACAACATACATTGACACTCAAAATGTATCCAATTTAACTTTACCTAATAATCTGAAGGACAGATTAAATTAATAACCTAGCTGAAAAATATTAGATCTTCTAAAATAAATTGATACCTGAAACAGGAGAGAATAAAAAAGGAAACCAAAGAAAAACCTTCCTGTCAAGAGCATATTAAAACCACCTCATCAGGGAATAAAAAGTTAAGCACTAATCCCTGTCTACAGATAAAAAGCCATAATGTACAGTTAGCTGGTGGAGAGAGTCAGTGCACTTCATGGGTTGATGGAGCATGATCACGTGTTTTCCCTTCTATCACCCTCTAGATCTTTTGGTTGGCTCCTTGCATACTCAGCGCTGTCAAGTCAAAAGTATATTTTTCACCTTCTTTTTGTTCTACACTTCTTGGTGGGGAAGAGGAGAATGAGACATTGTATAACATTATGTAATCCACAGCTGGGAAAAGCATGTGAAACATGGGTACTATTTGTGTCTCCATGACACAAAGTCACCAAATGGGGAGTAAAAGGCCTACTTTGTTCCGAGTTATGCCAAATTTAGATCAAAATTATGAATTCCTCTGACATCCAGAGGTATGCATGCATGTATGTCTATAAGCAAATAATAATATTAATTACCTCTACCTACATCTGTGGACGTTAAGGAAAATGCAAACAAAATCCTATTCTGGAGTCATACAAGCACAGAAATCTGAAAAAGACCACTGCTCTTGGGTATGTTAATGATCTCAAGGCTTACACCCCCATCTTAAAATGACTCCAAAGCAGGAGCCTAGGGGTCTTTCTCTATGGTCCACGAGACTCCAGATCCTTCTCTAACCACTGCCTGAGAAGTTCTGTCCCTTAACAGGAAGGTGCCCTTTTCTGTTCATTCACACATCAAGCCAATCATGTTCTTTCTGCTGCTCTGGGAAAGTCCTTCTAGGGTCAAGAAAACCTACTCTTCCTTGGATTTGACTCACAGCATTCAATCTATCCCCATGATAATTTAAAAATTATCCATGATATTGAATAATTTTAAAAATGCAAACTATTGGGTAAGAAAAATCTATTAAGAGCACACAGTTT
Organism: Alexandromys fortis; assembly: GCF_014885135.2. Classification (NCBI taxonomy): domain Eukaryota; kingdom Metazoa; phylum Chordata; class Mammalia; order Rodentia; family Cricetidae; genus Alexandromys; species Alexandromys fortis. Next base: position 11,722,782 of record NW_026067957.1, on the reverse strand, counting down.
CTTTAGACTATTATGATTATTTAGAATAACCATGGAGTTGCTTATGTAAAACTGCAATAAAGTAAACATAAATAGGAAGAGCTCAAGAGAGCTGTTTTATTGTGTTAAAATTACATAAAATGGTCACTTTCTACATTCTGTAAGTCTTTTTAGCTTTGTGTGTTTTAATAATATTTTCTGTTACATTTTCTTGAAAAATGAATAGTGGTCACTAAAATGATTTTTTTTTTTAACTGATAAGTTCACTGTTTCAACTTCTACCTCAACCTAAACAACTAACCATTCCCCAGAACCAATCACTCTCTGGGATAACTCTCCAAAAAATTCAATGCTTGCTGTTGGCCTTTTGGGTCCTGCCCATGAGTAGTAAGTACTGTGCAGTCTTCCTGTGCTTAGGCTGTTGTTGTAGGCACATTGTCACAACAGGCCAGGACAAAGTCAAAGAATAATGAAATCCAGCTACTCGAGGGTCTGTATGTTTAACCTTTCCCCCAACCCATGTAACCTCAGAAAATGGTTTTAAATTATTTATGCATTTCCATTCTCCATGATAACATCTGTCTCAAAAAAAAAAAAAATACCAGGAAACAAAAAGCTTACTTGTGTTAAGGAACAGGATGTTTCTGAGTTCAGAAGTCTGAGTGAGAAATCAGAGGCAGGGGTCAGAAACTCCCTCAGGCTGGTGGTCAGCAAATGGGACCAAACAGTTTCCTCCAGATCTAGTCCTTTCTGCAGAATGATGTAAACTAGACTCAGGTGTGCTAAGGTAGCATAGGATATAAAATGTAGATATTGTTAAGCTCTGTTTGTATGTATTTCAGCCACATCTGTGAAGGACATCTCAGGTAGGTCTTTGGGTGTAGGGGGTTTCACTCTGGACACTGCTGACCCCTTTTCAGTAGACAGTCTTCCAGCTGTTACTGGGGAACTGTAGGTATCTCCTCTTTAGAGTCTCTGCACACAGGGCATGTTTTTCTTACTGTAGTTACTTTTGAGTCCCAGACCTCATCTACTTACAAATATCACACCTCAAAATTGCTGGAAAATTCCGGGAAAATTGTCTGTAATTGAACTTCCTCTAACTCAACAGGCCATGCAATGGGCTAGTCAGCTGTCATGTTCTTCACCGCAATGTTCTAAATCTCTTCCCGTTGGGTGACTCTTTGGGGGGAAATGGGAACAAATGACTATTCACTCTAGACAGGATGGTAATGATAAACAGAAGAAACGATACCACTCAAGTCCAGTTTGATCAATTAATTACTTTTTTGAGGTTACTTACAGGAACACCCCGGGTGACTCAAAGGCAATGGCATCACCAAATGCCTGCCTCAGTATAAGTGACAGACTCATGAAAGCAAAACCTTGCAGCTGTCTATGCAACTTGCAGGCAGCTCCAACAAATGTCAGTTCTCCCAGCAATTCACTGCTTATATAACCCGGAGATGGTGCCTCGCGAGTCTTGTAACTTTCTTATGAATTTTGGTAACTTTCCTATAAATTTCCTAGTGAAACACTTTCCCTCTAAGAGAGACTGAATCTAAAGGACACAGGTACACAAGACTTCCTTTCTAAATATTTGCTATGCCCTTGACATAGATAGTATTGATAGTTAGACAGCATGACCATTTACCAAAATAAAAGCAGTAGGTTCCCCTCTAGGGCTATGACCTCCCCAGCCATAGGCTTCTGATCAGGTTTACAGTACCAGCCATGAAATCCCTGTTGAGGGAGGTCTTGCATTCAAAAAGAAAGCATTGTTACCCTCATAACTCTCATGTCACTCAGCATCCGGGGCTGGGTATGATAATTTATGTCGTATCTCCCCTCAGTGGCATGTATAGCACATTCCAGAACTATGCAAGCTCGCATATTTTTATGGGTACTTTTTACATAAAATGTCAGAGAAAAATTCTTTCTTCAGGGAGTAGTAGTTAATTCGGAGACTCATAACTTGTCAAAGTGCTGAGTATAAAAAATTGCAAGTACCAGTTGTGAGTGGTTTTCCTGTACCAACCTCCTCTGAGAAGCATAGAATCAGAAACAAAAGTTCTTATTCCCATCTACTATCTTATACATTCCTTTTGCCTCTGGCATGGCTGGTATATCAACTCACAATAGCAGTGGTAACATGCACAAGACCTACATAATATCAAGCCAGCCAAAATTCCAGCACGGATAAGGAGGGAGGACACAAAGCCCCACTCCCATTAGAATGGCAGGTGGCAGCTGATGGATTCTGAAAGAGGGAGAGTCACTCTTGTTTGGGGATGAGGTCACTAGTAGTGACTATGTCTCAGTGGATGATCCCACACCCGTGCGTATATGTGCGGCATTAAGTGGACTCAAAGATGGTTAATGACAAGTTTAAAAGGAGATCTAAAGTTTAGAGGGAGGTAGAGTGATAACCACTCTACCTGGAGAAGGGGATGGTAATGGTGGATAGATAAGATCAAAATAGAGTGGATAAATATATGGAATTTTCAATAAAAAATTATTGAAAAGTGTATAATTCCTAGCATTTATATACTTAGGGAAATCAAAAACAAAACGAGTTTGAGATTTTATCTTACCCCCATCAAATGCAGGGATTCAGAACTCAGCGGAATCCTCTACCAAACATCCATCACCCAAGGCTTAAGGAACTTTGCAGAAGATAGGAAGGAAAGATGGTAAGAACAGGAAGATCAGGACATCTGTTGTAATACTAAGTCTCCAAATGTGAGGTGAACACAGATAATAGCAATAAATGTGTTCAACAGGACAGCTAAAAGCCCCTAAGGCCTAAGAACTACAGACAACTGACTGAAGCCGGGAACAGATGAGGTGGGCCTCCTCAGGAAAGGGCACAACAGTTGGCTGTCCAGTGTCAAACAGTCCATCATGAAAACATACATACAAGTACCATTACCCAGACTAAACAGGTTATATTTAGAAATAAATGTACATACATATATTCATATGCTTGCAATAAGAACTGGTAAAAGCTGGGAGTAGTGGCACACACCATCAATCCTAGTACTTGGGAGTCAGAGGCAGGGGAATCTCTGAGTTCAAGACCAACCTGGTCTACAAAGTAAGCTCCAGGACAGCCAGGGTTATGCAGAGAAGCCTTGTTTAGGGAGGAAAAATAGGAGGAAGAGGGAGAGAAGGAGAAAAAAAAGGAAGAGGAGAAAAAAAAGGAGGAGAAGCCATACATTTGAAGGAGAATGTGGAGGGATATAAAAGCAGATTTGGGGGAAGGAATGGGAAGTGAGAATTATAACTAAATTATAATCTCAAAAATAAAATTAAAAATGAATTGATTTTTATAAACTAAACTATGTAAGCTAATACATAATGATATTCAATATTCAAGGTCTATTGTTAAAAGACTATGGGGAAGGCTGGAAAGATATAGTTAAGTACTTCTCTTCAAGAGAGTTCATATTTCACTCCTAACCCCAACATCTAGTGAAACCTAACTGCTTGTAACTCTAAGTCCAGATGATCTCATGACCTTTTCTGTCTTCTATGGCCACCCCCCCCCCACACACACACATGGCAGGCACAGACAAATGCATGAACATGCACACACAAATTAATTAATTAAAATGTAATCAAGTTCTTTAAAATTTGCCTAACCTGTGTGACTTTTCCTAATCTCCTTAGTTAACTAAACAGCACAATTGTCTCTGCACAAGCATTTTCTGTCAAGATAATCATAGTAGTCATTCAATAAATGCATATGTGGCAAATAGCTGGGAAAAGCTCAGATCAGAAGTAACCTTAATGAAGGCATTTAGACACTCAAAAAGTCTGGCAAAACCTTTCTCATATTTACTTGTAATATCCTCCATTAGCATTGGAAGCTATTTGACTTTATTACACTCCAAAGTTATGCTTCACAGCTGTGTTTTTGTAGCTGCGAAATTTAGTCCTCTGATTACATCTTAGCTGTTTATGTTTTAGCTGTGAAATAGGATTTTGTGTTAGCTAGCTACAAGAGAACTTCTGCTATGTCAGTTTCAAACACTGTCACATTGGTGATAACAGCTTTAAACACCTCGCAATGTCACGTGATATTGCCTTTGTAACAATTAGTTATATTAAACATTTAAATTATTATTTTCTCCTTAGTAATTTTCGTTAAATTCTGAACACCAACAAAAAATACCCAATGTGAAGAAAATGGTGCAGAGTTTTGATTCTTACTCGTCCATGGATATCCTTCTAAAGTGAAGCTGACACACACGTGCGCACAAGTGAACTAACACACTAACCCACACAAAGCTCCTTGTGAGAACCAAGCTACCTTGCTTAGCAAGGCTATTTGGAGAGTCCAGAGAGCTAGTGCTCAGGGGGCTCTGGCTCCTCACCAGAACAGATGTGACATGCTAATTCTCAGGAACCATACCAGTATTCTCAAGTCTGGCTTTAACAACTTTGGAGAATTGAGCTAGTAACTCATTGGAGAATCATTAGTCTGCCACCAGATATTTTCTTCAAGAGTTTTGAGCACACTATACAAGCTGTGCCTTCACAGATTAGGAGTAAGATTGGCTGGTCACAGATAGACTCCAACATCTGTGCTCAATTTTGTGTCCTTCTTCATCTAGTCACACTTGGGAGAGACTCACTTATTGCCTAATACTCATTTGCTGACACTGTATTTGGAAATCCCTTTTTAAACTCAGTACAACTCACAAACACAATGCCATTACTTGATAGTTTCACCTCTTTTGGACAAAACCCAGATTTTACACTGACTTTACTCAGAACACTAAGCCAAATTGCACTGGGCTCTTTCCAAATCAAATCTATTTTCAAGTATAAATATTTGCTCTCTTTGGGAATAGTGAAAACATTGGGCTGGAGACTGAACAAACTGAAGAATTCAAAACACTTAAATGATAGCGGTGCTATGATATTATAGGGAGTGACTGGTGTAGAGAGAAAAACTCTCACGTACACAATGAAGTTATGCTTGGGTGATTTTTAAATAGGATATCTCACTGGAGGGCTACCCCGCAGAAGGACCTGCTGAACACTGAGTGCTGCTTTCTCACTGCAGCTTTAACTTGAGGGGACCACGAAGTTTCCTAAGTCTGTCCTTTGGAGAAGAAATCTTCCTGAAGAAAGGGAGATGCTTCTCCTGTCAGACCCTGAAAGGAAGCAGACATCATTTGTTTTGGGTCCTGGTCCTTCAGTAACAAGCTCTATTACCAGAGTAGAAAAAAAGAATAGATCTTTTGTTTGGGGCCAGGGAAAGGGACAAGCCTGGCTTCTGCAGGGGGAATCTCCAGAGGTCAAATGCAGGACAGTGGATTCTGAGAGCAGAGGATGCTCTGTAGCTCAACGTGCAAGGAGGAGGCTGGTGTGTGAGATCCAAGGGGGAGCCCAAGGAAGAGGCTGGTGTGTGAGATCCAAGGGGGAGCCCAAGGAGGAGGCTGGTGTGTGAGATCCAAGGGGGAGCCCAAGGAGGAGGCTGGTATGTGAGATGCAAGGGGGAGCTCAAGGAAGAGGTTGGTGTGTGAGATCCAAGGGGGAGCACCAAGATAGGAGTTACGGGAAAATCATGCTTACCCAAAGGTTCATCCCAGGCTACGGGTCTGTGCAGTAGAACATGGTGACAGATAGCAGTCCCAAAGCACAGTGGACATGAGGCACAGGGGTCCTGCAGAAAGGAAAGCTTCTACAAAGAGCTTCTAAGGAGCTTTAGAATTCCTCTGAAAAGGTAAGGGAGCATTCTCAATGTGATATTGAAGCTCAATCCCACTGACAAGAACAAATTTCAGCCGATTCTGAAGCAACTCAGAAACTGAAAACAAATGACAGTGCCTGTGTCCCAAGTCTTGCAGAATACATCATGACTGACATTGTCCAGTCATGGCTGCCAAGCAAAGACTCTTACAGCCAAAAGTTGCCAAGGTGATCAGTTTGCCAAATGGCAACTCTAGAAGTCAATAAAGTGTGAGGATACAGTGAGGTAGCGTATTGTTGACCTGTGGTGTAGACTACAATAGTATGATAAGGGATGTGCAGTTCAAGGAATATGCAGGATGTGGGACCCATTCAGTCATTTTACTGAATCTCACTTTTTTCATCTCACATACTGTGCTACATATTAAGAATGCAAAACTTATTTTATCAGTAACTATCAGCTTCATCACGTTGAAAAAAAGAGATTTAAAAAAAAACAAATACTCTATAGGTCAGTCGAGGAAGTTAAAGCAAAGTGGGTAAGCTTATGAGTTTGAGAGGCAAGTCCGTCTAGAATTGTATTATCCTGTATTCTTGGGAGAGCCTTATAAAGCTTTTGAATCTCATTTTCTTTATCAGCGATACCTGAATTGTAGTATATAAACATTCACTAGATGGTAGTTGTTGCTGCTGTTAAAAATAAGAGGTATATATTCATGAGGTGATTAATTCTATCTGTATGGTTATAGAAAGCTTCAAGCAGCAATGCATTTGAATTTTATTGTGTGGGATAAATGTGATTCCCCAGGTAGAAAGGAGAGGAACAGCGTTCCAAGCAATGAGCAACATGGGTAAAGTCGCAAAGACACTAAGGTATTAGGAAGGTGGCTGAAATGATGATGAAATGTAAAATGGGCTGTCCTGTAGAAGACCACATAACCTATAAACAAGGAGCAACTAGTGTTTGCTATTGAATGCTAGAGTAAGAAGGATGCATTGGGTTTTGATTTGCTACTCTCAGGAAACACTTTTGTCAGGCTACTTCGTGAAGAAATAAACTTATTCTAGCTTACAGTCCTGAAGGTGTAAGGTTAAGGGGCTGCATCTGGTAATCCTTTCTTGCTGGAGTAATCCTGACATGATGCAGGATATTACAAGTCAATAGATGGGAGGAGGGACATGCTTTCTGGTCTCTCTTCTTCCGAAGTCACCACAATTCACTTATGGGGATTCCTTCCTGATATCTCATCCTAATCACCTTAGAAAGTATCTACAGTCACCATAGAATCTATAACCACCATTCAATCAAACATGCAATCAAATTATGCTTTCTCCTTCTCAGCGTGTTAATATGGAGATTAAGTCTCAATGTATGAATACTTTGGGGACACTGAAAACATCCAAGCAGTAGCAGATGAACAAACGAGCAGAGAGCTCTTCATGGTAGCATGCAGACACCACCTAGGAAGAAAACAAGTAGGTAGAGTGGGGCACGAGGAACAAAAACAAGTAAAAATCTACCAGGAATCATAAAATAAACTAGAAAAACCATAGTGTCTGGGCTGAAATTGAGGAGATGAAATGGTCTATGTCGCTTCCTTTCTTCCCCTTCCACAAACGCTAAACATGCATGGTCATATAAACTCTGTGCACTGTTGGTATAGGAGGGTCTTCTGTCTATGTTTGGTTCTCATTGTATACTAAAGAAGCTGCCTTGGCCTTTTGATAGGCCAACCTTTAGGTGGGTGTAGTAGACAGATCAGAATTCTGCGAGGAAGAAGGCAGTGTGGCAGACGCCATGGCTCTTCTCTCTGAGACGGATGCTGGTTAGACTCATCTCGGTAAGCCACATGCAAGTGGTAATACAGATTATTAGAAATGGGTTGGATCAATATGTAAGAGCTAGCCAATAAGAGGTTAGAACTAATGGGCCAGGCAGAGTAAAAATGAATACAGTTTCTGTGTTATTATTTCCGGGGCTAAGCTAGCCATGCAGGAGCCAAGCGGGACAAAAAGCAGGCCTGCTCACCTCATCACTACACACCGTCTCCCCGTCCATCATTAGATGATGGCAATAACATCATGTTGTTAGGACAAAATGGGTTGATCTGTGAATAGTGGTTAGAAGGTAGAAAGAACTCTAGAAGTATTGTTGATCTTGTCATCTTGCTTGTCTCCATAAGAGTAATCCTTTCTTCTGCTTGTTTGGTTTAACCAGTGACCAGGCAGTGGCATTCTTATCTGGTTCTATCACTTACCATGAACTTGGTGTAGATTAATTTACTACTCAATAGTTTTACCTACCACACAAAGATCACAATAATAACATCTGCTTCCTCTGGATGATGTATAGACTAAGTGAATTAAAGCATGAAGTACTTAGAGCAAACACTACTTAGCACGAAGGAGGCACTTGGTAAGATATCAGCCACCTAAAATAGTAACCCTCAGCACCTTCAGTACATAATAAAGGCAGCAATTGTCACAGTGGCTGTGGTGAGGACTTATAAGAAATGAGATCCTTTGTGTGAAAGTGTATTCAATTATTGAATATATAATATTCAAGAGTTATTTCAAGCTGTTTTTGTTTGTTTTCTGGAACTCTAAGTCAGCAGGTAACAAGTACTTCCTCACTGTACCCTATAGACACTTTATAGATGGGCGCTTCATTTAGAGCCCATCTGAAATGCATAAAACTGTCAGTCATACCTTGCTGAAATCCTGGTCAGTAAAAACGTGAGACAAAGAGAGAAACAGCAGAAGAGGCAGCTCATTGCTTTGAATAATCATTTGACTGAGCTATCTTAACCGATGAACCTGTGGGCCTTGATGACCACATTTTTTTTTTACATGATATTAGAGTAAATACAGGAAATTCAATCTCTTTTAAATGTTATCCACTTGGGATGTCTGTTGACATTTTGCAAAGCAAACCATAAATGTACTTAAACCAATGAGTAAAACATTAAAATTAAAAAGCAGCCTCTATTTTCTCCAAGTACCTTTTTCAAATGGCACGGAGAACTTTACACAAGCTCTAGACACCTCTACATGTAATTCCTAGGGGCAATGGCATTCATCGGCACATTAAGCAGCCTAGTCGTGTAGTGCTGAGTCAAGCCCATTCTAGGACATTCCTCATGTGACCGCAGTGCTGCTTCTGAGATGTCATTATTCCAGCGTGACGATGAGGCTCTGCTTACACTGCCTTACAGGAGAAAGAACCGGAGTTTAGAAAGTCGGAGCCACCAATTTATATCAGACTACTGTGACATCATGAACAGAGTCTCATTCTAAAAGACAGTGCCTAGAAGAAAAACACTTAATCCATGACCATGGGGGTGGGTAGGCCTCTAAATGATGTTATTGGTCTTCTTTTATAAATCGTTTTATTTTTCATTAGGGATTAAGTGTTGGCGCTAAGGGTGTACTAGCGTATTCATAGTACAAAGCAGCTCTCTGTATCTCTCTCTCTTTCTTTCTCTCTCTCTCAATGGTAAAGTTGCCATTTATTGCAAGCTTGCTGTGTGTCAGGCCTTGTCCTAAAGTTTAACGACATCAAAGCAGATCTCTTAATGATAGCTACCACTACGTCACTGGCAGATGGCATAGCTTGGACATGCATGTGAAAGACAATCGCAGTGTGAAGTTACGAAAGTTGGGGGTGGTTCTAAATGATCCATATGAATGAACGCCTGTAAATATGAAAGACAATCACAGTGTGAAGTACGAAAGTTGGGGATGGTTCTAAATGATCCATTTGAATGAACACCTGTAAATTAGCCTGTGGGGAGAAGTTAGTACTTTCTCTAAATCGTCAGAGCCTGATAGGAAGCACGAGTGTAGACGTGCTATAACTAGCTTAACCTGGAAGGTGGTAGATGCCATGACCAATGCATTTGTCATGATTACTGAATGAAGTTGGTGATAGCAAAAAGTGCAGTAAAGTGACTTTTACTGGAGAAATCTACAAAGCTCAGGCAGCAGTGTACGCACTCTTCTGCCCTTTTCTAAGAGAAAAAAAATATGCTATAGGTAGACTTTGTCCCAAGGTGGCCTCAAGCCTTAAAGCCAAAATGCAACATTTACATCTCTTGATTTACAGACTTTATAACCTTTACTTAAGAATTTACCCAAAGTCAACTCCTAGTGCTTCTTTTCTAACTCAGCCTGGAGTTGAATAGATAGACATTTCCGTTCCTAGAGTCACCTGAAGGAGATGCATTAAGATTAGGAATGACATTTCAAGGCCATGGACAGCAGTGGATACATCTCTAAAATAAAACTCAGGCCTGGTTTATCGATAACCAGCACTAGACTCCAGCTCTCCCTGAATCTCAGTGTTAACCACGTTTCACAGGTAGGTTTGTCCTCCGGTTCGCTCAGAAACACACCTGGAAGGTCAGCAGACCATCCACTTTTGTTCTCAACTTTCCTTTCCATCTGATACATGGTTACCAAAACAGAGCCAGCAAGTAGCCAAGGGAAGGAGGAGACCTTTTAAAATAAAAGCACATGAAGCTCTTAGCAGCAAGTAATTCATCTCTAGCTGACTTTAGAACTCTGAAGCAGATATTGCTAATCTGCTTCAATAACCATGGGCAAATGCAGCGCCCAGTCTACATAGCCCAACTGTCAGCTTCTCTAGGTATCGAGGAGAAATAAGCAAAAGGAAGGCTGACCCTGCAGACTAGGTATAGATGCCATTACTGTGAATCCTTCCAAGGGTTCAGGATGCCTTTGTTGGTGGATGCAGTTGTCCTGTATGGTACCTGAGGGAACCATCAGCAGAGCTCAATGAACCTCTGCAGGCACGAGGCAAACTTCCAGTAAAGGTTGGGAAACAGTTGGCAATGAGGCATAGACCCAATCATGGGGACATGCTGATCTCCAACCAGAATCACTGGTTAGACTTTCTGTTCACCCCTTGGCACCTGCAAAACACCTGGGGACCTGGTATTTTCTTATAGGTTTGGCTGCAAGCTTTAATACTACACAGTATTTAATACCAGATTATCAACTGAGCATCTGGGCAGAAGGTTATGAACATGTTTATCACATATAACAATGTAATCATTTACAGGAAATTCACATTATACATGGGGGGGGGAGTCCCCCAAATCAAAAAACTATGTATTCACCACAACAATGAGATAGCTCAGGTGGGTGAGATAGCTCAGGTGGGTGAGATAGCTCAGGGGGGTGAGATAGCTCAGGTGGGTGAGATAGCTCAGGTGGGTAACATATCTCAGGTGGGGTGAGATGGCTCAGGTGGGTGAGATAGCTCAGATGGGTGAGATAGCTCAGCAGATGCTGCTCAAACATGGCTGACTGAATCCAACCCCCAGGACCCATCTAAATGAGAACTAATCACATAAAGTTGTTCAAGACCTCCTCATGAGTTTCCTGGAATGTGTGCATGTGTCCCCAACATGTACACACTCAAGGGCTCACCTACACACAACAACCACAACAGCTAATAAAATTTAAAAAAAAACTGCATTCAGAATTTAAATGGCCTTTGACTGATAAAAGAATAAACAGTCTGGCACATCTTAGCAATGGGAAAAAAATACAGACAAGAGGAGGAGGAAACTACTGGTACAGCCAATAACACAGATGAAGACGAAGCTCGTGATGCCACATGAAAGACACCAGATGAGAAAAGAAACATACTATAGGATCCATCTATATTACATTGGGAAAAGGGGAAGGTGTAGGGATGAAGTCAATGTCAATGGTATCGGGGCTCAAGAGCAAAAGTAGGAGCAACCACAAAGAAGGCTCAAATGAATTGGGGGGGCAGCTATTTCCTGCATTCATGATGGATTCCTGTCTGTGAATACATAAAGCTTACAGAAGTGTGCACCCCCAAAGAGTAGCTTTCTTTGTATGTAGACTAAAACTTTAACTCAAGATTAAAAAGGCTCTACTGGGCTACACTTTTCTTTCCCCCATTCAGGAAAATTGTCTTCTAAGTATTCCTATTACTTCTGCTTATCATAGTCAAGATATTAAATTTCGCATCCGTGCCAGCTTTTCCATAAAGCCTCCCCTTGTGTCTGTTTCCTCATATTCTAGTTCTTTAAGAGGAATAAGTATTACTCGTAGAACTAAACTCTTTATGACTAAACATGCCCTCTCTCCCCTGCAGTTTGCACACCGTATTCCCCAACAAGGTTTTATACCCATCATGTACCTTCTGTGTTTTTGTAGTTGGTTATAGTGTTTTGTTAATAGACATTAGCATTGCTCTAATATCACATTCTCTTGCGATTTGCTCTTTTTCATCCAGCATTGCCTTCAAGATGGCCCGTTCACTTTTAATTGCTGCAGTGTATTTTGCTATAGAAATGTACCAGCACGCTGTTTCACTGCCTCTGAGAGCTCTCCAAGCAGTTTCCTATCGTGTTGTCAAGAATCACCAACACCTTTACCCTCCAGCCAGTGCATGAGCAATTCAAGGGCAGAAATCGCTCAGAACTGTTGTTCCTTTACCCAATTTTCATGGCACCTGAGAATCGCCCAGACGCGTGATGTGATGTGCTTCTTATGCGAGATGCTGTTGTGTGCCCAGCACACAATACGCCCTCCATAAAAATGTGTTCAGTAAATAATCTTAGCAAAGTGGTGGTTTTAAATCTACTGTGCCCCCACTTCTCCATGGAGGAAGATTTGAGGGGAGACTGCTGCAATTTTCTCTAGAAAGTCCAGAACCTTTCAGGGCCGAAGTAGATCTATAAAGCAAGATCACCCGGCAGTTAAGTTCCTCCTTATAGGATTTCCAAGTGCTCTCCATGCAGTTTTCCTGGTGACATTTTCCCCCACTTTCAAAGGACTTAAGGTCAGTTCAGAGCAGTATTCTAAACTTGAATACATTTTAGGGTGTCTCAGAATGTTCGGGGATCTCAATCTGAGCATACATAATAGTAACAAATTGCCTTCCTTACAGATTTTTTTTCCTTTCCGTGCGTCCCAGGTCACGTTTCCGGAGCTGCCATTTAACTACCCACCTCGAGCAAGTCCTGAGCCACTGCTCTCACAGCTAAGGGCACTTCCCACCCTTCCTGCTCCGAAGAAGACATAATGTCCTTGATCTCCTCTCCAGTGCTTTGTGACTTAAGGAACGTTGACCTGCAAGTGCGAGACAAATACATACTGTAGCTGTGGGCATGTAGAACCATCTATCATCACCCTGCCTCTGAACGTGGCTGGTACTTTGTGTGTTTCAGAGAAATTAATCTGGTGTTTAGTAGGAGAAAGCGCGTAGGCAAAGCCAGGCTTCAGGCACCTCCTTCCAGCAGACCCTGCCGAGCGTTTCAAGGCCTCTGGCTCGAGCTCTGCAAGTCCCAAACTTGACCTTCGAGGGGATTTCAAAGGCGGTGATTTCTTCCCTCTCCCTCGTGGGCTCCTCTGGCGCGCCAGGACATCCTTGTGGGAAGCAGCTGCCTGGACCAGAGCTGGGAGCTGCACGCCTAGCGCCCAGACCAGGAGGGGAGACACTAGTGGGCGACAGAGTGGGGGCTGGGGACTGGGGAGCCAGGCAGAACTAGGCGGGAGGAGGTGGCGGGGAGAGGAGGCAGGAGGAGGGGGCTGCAGGGGGAGGATGGATTTGTCTGCATATGCATGAAGCACCCAGCACTGCCCTCTTCCCGAGCAGCTGCTCTGGCGGAGGCGGAGGAGGAAGGGGGAGGGGGAGGGAAGGGCTGAGATGGGGCGGGGCGGTTGGAACGGCAGCTAAACTGGACTTGGGTTTGGAAGACCGAAAGGTGATTTGCATGGCGCCCAGTGATTGGCTGAGGTCCGGGGGCTGGGTCTGAGAGGCGGCCCATGAATGGTGTAACAAGGAAATCTCTGAATTCTTATTTCTGAAAGCCGGGACAGCCGGGTCGATGCAGTATGCAATCATACCGCAAGGAGGCGCGATGTCCTATCTTTGTTCCGCTCACAGGCTCTTTTTCTCAGCCGTCCCCGCCCCCACCCCAACACGCAGACTCACACGCAGAAAGTGCAGAGAAACCCTGTGATCCAGTCAACTGGCACTGCCCCGTCTATTAAGAAAGATGAACGCTCCTTTCTCTTCCATCTCCTTCATGGGAGACCACTTTTCATTTCAGATTATCACATCAATAAATATTCTTCGAGGAACAAAAAAGGCACTTTGCCAAAAGATAAAAGAATATATTTGGAATGTGTGGACTGTAGAGAAAGGCGATACACGAAAGCAAGAGAATAGGCGCACGTATGTAAATAACGCACATAACCACATCAAGAACACAAAACACGAGGGCAGAGACAGACAGGACACCCGAGGAGAACATGGGCTGCTCCCAAGGTCCTTAGAGGCTCACATGCAGAGACACACACCCACTGACAAGCCCACGCTTTTCACCAACACCCAAGCGCGCGCGCACACACACACACACACACACACACACACACACCAGAAAAGGCATTCACACGACTTCACACACAGTGAAAAGATTGCAGAGGAAATACTAGAGCAGAATTATAATTGTTCATCCCCTCCCCCTCCAAACATACTCAAGCAGAATTATTTTATCTGCATAATATTAATATACACAGGGCGCCGAAAGGGGGAAATGGCTCCATTTGAGGCACACACTAGAGAATACGTATATACAGACACACACACACACACACAGGCAGGCACGCGCGTTTGTGGGCGGGACACACCCACAGCCTGTGTCTCCCGCCCATGGGCACAGGCAGAGGACAGATGCCATCAGCAGCGCTCAGTACAATTGTCGGAAAAAGAAACCCACCCTTCTCCACTACCAAACATGTTAGAGCGCCAAGGGTTTCTAATGCCCACACCAATACACTCTTGCTACAAAAGTGAGTTGAATTCAAAGAAATAATTGACGCCTCTAAGGTAATTGAGTGCTGGAACATATTTGCCCAAACAATACTTCAAAATGACTACAGCCTGAAGATTGCTTTCCGAAATGCTTCTGAAAAAGAAAAATTCCTAAGAAACAATTCTTTCATTTGCTATGCTTTCTCTTGGTTTATTTTTTCTGTCTTATTTTTGAAAGAAGAGACGGTATTTTTCTCTTTCTCCAAAAGAAAAGAGCTGGTTTTGTTTTGTGAACCCAGGAGCTTTCTTTCCAGTTGGTTGCCCAGTGAAGAAGGAAGCAGGGAAGGTTCTCTGCTGAGCCTCCCAGCCAGACAGCACCACAAAAGGCATTATTAAACACCCCAAATTGCAAGGGCTGTCTATATATTTACGAATCTGTTCAAATATTTAACCTCTTAACTTGCTAAATACCCCCCTCTTCTTCCCTTCTCCCTTTCGCTCTTCCCTCTCCCCCCCCCCTGTCTGTCTCCCTCCACTCCTTTCTCTTTTTCTTTCTTAAAAGGAAAGGCACAAAAAGCCGGGTTCTGGAGTCCTGGGTGTTGCTGGGTCACACTGTCTATCAGATACTGCTTTATGATCGAATTCGTGTCCTAACAACTGTGGGGGTTTCGTGCCATCCCAGAGATGGAGTTTGACTCAGCAGTTGGGTTCTTTTTTCAGTAGAAGCACTGAGGTACTTGCAATAGCTCCTCAGAAAGGTCTTGCCTAAATTCGAGGGAGTTTACTGCCGCTCTGTCTCTGTTCACACCTTCTTCACGGTGATGTACCTTTCTTTGGTTCACCTCCCTTCTGTCAAGGCACAAGTAGAGAGCCAAGTGCACAAAAAGACACCTTCCAAAGACATTCTGAGAGTTTTGTCAGTGTGTCGTGACCTACCAAGGCCAGGGACAAGGCTCACTTTTGTTGTTGGGACCTAGTAGGATCGCCACCGCTGAGAGTTTCTTCCTGCCTAAATCTTCCTCTAAGGGTCAAACAATGCATTGTAAGTGGCAGAGCAAAATGCAAAGGTATATGGTGGTGGGCCTTTATTGCAGCAGAGGCGTTAACTTTCACAAACGCGGAGGTGTCCTTATGTAGATGGGTACAGCCTGGGCAAAGAGGAGTGTAAAACTGGCCCTCCACTTTCCAGGCCACTGCTGCCGGCACCCAGGTCCGCAGACAGCAGCCCTGGAAAGGATTCCCTTTGATCGACCCACAGTCACACACACCCCCCTCCCAGGATGTTTCTGCTTCACCTAGGACTCTCTCGGGTGAAACCATTTTAAGTGGCCTAAAGGTGCCTCCCCGTGTCACTGTGAGGAGAGAGTTTCAAAGAATTGCAAGTGGGAAAAAACTGGCTCCTGGAAAGTTGACAGGCTACTCCCCTCCTGAAAGGAGACCGACTCTTGGTGAATATCCTCTGACCTAAAAAGAATAACTTTATCTCTAATCTGTTGTCTGCTTTATTCCAGAGGACATGAAACAATGAAAGTGTGGTTTGCTGAGACAGACAAATCAGTTCCCGTGCCTTTTGTTCAATGGCTGGTGCATACCAGTTTCCAGTAACTTCAGAGGTCCTTCAGCCTGCTAGGTGACCCAGCCCACAACCCTCAAACATCTTAAAAAACAGCCCTCACCCGATGCTTGGCCTCAGCAAACTCAAGTTGGGATCACACCTGTCAGTGGTCCAAGAAATTCTCGTCCCCAGAACAACCCCCCCCCCCCCGCCCCAAGCAGCGGGTTAAAGCTTCAAAGAGCTCCCTTCTGTGTGGCAATGAACTTTGCTCTCTGGTGTCGGAGCTAGCACGCCTGCCCGCACCAACAACTCCCAGGGCCGCCAAAGCCTTGAGCAAAGGGATAACGCATATATGTTTAATCGGTTTGCAAACAAACAAAAAAACGTTTACGCTTGCAGAAGGGCATGGAAACTTATTCAGAACCAACAAGAACACACGCCTGTTTCCTTTGTGTGCCCCGTTAGAGGTGGGAGAGCACGGGCACTGAATACTGTAGGGGTGTCCTTTAAAATGTGTGGGTTTACAGGGCCATGTGATGGTCCCCTTATTGCTCCAGCCTTTAGAAAGCTGCCACAGTGGCTGGTGTTCTAGTTTCTCTTATCAGATGAGATATTCATCTGGATACATTATCTAAGTCTGCCTAAGAATGAAGGCTGCTTGTCATGCGTCCTCCGTTTTCAGTAATGGGTGCCTCCCAATTAGAAGCAATTTAGGCAATCAAGACCGTAGGAGAGAAGAAGGTGTTAAAAATAGGTTTTCTAAAGCCTCAGAACTCTAATTTGGAGGAAAATCTAAAATTACATATGTAACGTTTCTTTACATAAAATAAATACATAATCTGAATGTGTCTTGTTCCCCTTTCCCTCGGGGCCCCTCTCATCTTGCCGGCCTGCTTTTTTGGGTATTCATAACAGAAAGGAAATGTAAAGCTCAGACGGAAAAGGACTGGGTTCTCTAAAAGACCACAAAGGTCTGGGTAGGGCTTGGTACAGCTTTTCCTTTGCTTGTAGCTCTGGCCACAGCCCAGCTCTTGGTTTCCTGATTCCCTCTGCCCTGGGCAGGGAAGCGCTGGAGGAGTGCAGGGAGACCAAGGACTCCTTTTGGGGACTAGTGTGTCTGGGGAAGCGGACTGGGGAGGTGTGTTCTAACCATTGGAGGAGAGTCAAGGAAAACCACCCCACAACCCCACCCCCACCCCCAAGAATCGTCCTGGGGGTTAGAAGTGCAGGAAAAAAAAAAGTGAAGACGAAGTACTGAGAGGAAGGGGTTAACAAATGCAGGTGCACTGTGTCCAAACAGAAGGGGGAAAGTCAAACTAAAAGACAGAAAAGAAAAGAAAAAAAATGAGTCCAAGTGATGTCCTCCAGAGGATAAGAGAATGTGGAACTTGGAGGTGGAACTTGGCACTTAGGTTTTCCCCTTCTCCCAGTCTGGGCGCACTATGGGCTGAGAGCGGGAACCTAGAGAACCGAAACTCACTAGTGGACTTGGGCACACTCTTCTTTGCACCAAGACTCCGGGTCCTGCACACAGGTGATTTTTATTTTTCCTCCTAACAGAGTTGCGACCAGGGTGAATTGGCCGAACTTCTAGGAAAAGGTGCAGTGATTCCCAGTCTAGGAAGGGGGTTGGGTAAGTAGTTGTTGGAGTTATCGGCCTTTAATCCCTTTGGCTTCAGGATCCGAATTCTGGGGAAGGGAATACTGCTCAAAAGTTAACCTCCCAGAAGCAGAACCTCGAGACTCCTGGATAAGGTTAGTGGACTTGGAGAAAGCTGTACATTGAGTCGAGCCCTGGTCCCAGAAACAAAGATCACACCCAGGCAGACAGACAAACAGACACACACACACACACACACACACACACACACACACACATCCCCGGGGCAGGCAGGCAGGCTGGAAGGAGTTGACCACAGACCCCTACAGGAATTCTGCAATGATGCTCTTCCAGAAGTCAGCCCTATAGACAGAATTGAAAACCAAAGCAACATCATTTCCCTTCTAAGGAGTGGGGGAGGAGTGCAGAAGTGGGGACAGTTCTTGTGCTTGTTACTGTTGTTCCAAAACAAAAGAGGAGGTAGTCGAGCTGCCATAGGACCGCTGAAGACCTGGCCTGGGCTTTCCCAGAGTGAGACCCAGATGAACTGCCCCCAGCACAGGCAGATGCCACAGCCCCACCCCAGGCGGCTTTCAGTGCCGCCTGCAATCTCAGACATCCTTCCCAAGGGCGCCTGATCTATTAGTCATTTGTTCTGCTTGTTTGTGTCTGACACATGAGTTGAAACCATTTGATTATTAACAAATTTATCAATTCAAAAATATTTCCATTGTCAAATAATTTTCCCTGAAAATAATAAAATTTCTCTCTGAAAAGTTCTTTTTAAAAGGAAATGGACCACATTTTTTTTTACAAAATTGAATTAGAAGTAGGGGATATTTAAATATATGTATACATATATAATATTTATGGTAATGAACTGTTCTGATTCAGTAGAGATAAACAATTGTATATATAATTTAATCCCCTTTTCTTCATAATGCCCACTATATTGGTATGAAAATCAGAATGGATATTACTGATGAGCTACACCACCTTTTATCTTCCAGAGACCCCAGTTTTGTTAATTTAGGAGCTTAGACTAAATAAAACTCACACTTTGAAAGTTATGAAGTTTTAAAAAGTTTACGCCAGTGAATTTTTCAATTATATAAAATGATAAGGTAATAATGCCAAAAAGTTAACATTTTCTTATATTTTTATGTAATTAACACTGATTATTCTCTGTGTGTTAGCCCTCTACAGGGACTTCCTAACTAGATCTATCACCTATCACTCTATTAGTCTGTGTAAACACAGCCCAGACAAGGAGACTTCAGTAGCTTCACACACATCTACTTGTATGTAAGGGAGTGTTTAAGAACCGTTCCACGGTACTTCAGACATGCCTAGACCAAACCATAACAATGGTCACAGCACTCTTACTGTCCTTTGTGGATACCAGTAATCACTGCTCTAAACACTGTGGACACACTGAGTTGAACATTAGAGAATTCGAATCTGGAATCCCAAGTTCTCTTCTAAATATTGAGTGACCTTGAGAGACCTCTATCCTCATGAACCCTGTTCCATCTATGAACAAATCAGAAGCCAAACCAGACAAGGTCCTCCTGCCATCTAGTCCTAGCAGTCCACGAGTTTGCAATCCATGAGGGCCCAGGAAGGTCTGGAACCATCTAGCAGTCTTCAGAGCAACAGTCATGACAAGAAGCCCACACTGCAGGCTTCACTTCTCCGTGGCTGGTGTCGCTCCTCGGTGCAGTTTTTCCTTTGCGTGGATAAGAAGGTTGTCTCTTAAAGTAATTTAAGGGCACCAAATGCTATGTGAACTTCTCCAATGGTGCTACTTTTAGTCAGAGGAAATGAAGTTCTCAGGGATGGCGCTATCTGTAAGAATTCTGTGAGTCTAAAAAGAGCTTGAATTTTCCCGTCAGCTGTTGAAGTTGGCGAATCAGTCCCTTTGGTAATTTTATAACTTTCTTTAGGAGACAGCTGGTTCACCTCGACAATTATAAGAATCAAGAATTATATTGAAAATACGCTCTCTGATCATGTCCTTGAGGTTGTCTTTTTCTCCAGTAACAGAATCTTTTCTGTTTCCTAGTCTCTAGGCCCCTCTGCTCCCCAGGCCCAGCCCTCACCACAGCCCATGCTTGCCGACCAAGCTTTTTTACCTTCAGCATCACTTCCGGGATTGGCAGCAGATGACCGTGGACTCTTTTTCCCATTTCAGTCCTAAGTCTATGAGATTAATTTCCATTTCAATAAGCAAAAGGCTTATTGGAAGTGTCAGTGATTACCCCAGCCACAGACTGATCAAGCATAGGAAGGTGCTCCATCATGTGAATGTGATCTGGTTATGGTTTAACTGGAGCAAGGTCTTCAGTTTAAACTGTGCCAGCAGATGTGGTACTTTCACCAAGTTCTTTTCTCTTTTCTTATACAAGCAGGCACAGGATAGTGGATTCTTGGCCCTAAAAGTCCCCAAAGGGAAGGTGGAATGCTGCCGAAACCCACGTTAGCCACAAACACACTGGCACTTTTTTTTTTTTATCACATCACAGAATAAACATTGAACAGGAGTTTTGAACTGTGCCCCTCCCCCCACACACACCACATACATTCACTCACTCACATGTGCTTGTTCATCTTCCTTCAGTCAGCTGCTAAAGATCCTCTTCCATTCATGGATAGGATTTTTGGCTCACTGCTATACCTTTCCACACAACCTTAATGTTGAATGCTAACATGTGACAAGAGATTTGGTCTGCATATACAGAATTCCAGGTACCAATCTGGATCTTACTTCACCTGGCATTCACATGGGGGAGATGTTCCAACACCAATTTGGGTCCCTTGCTTTGCCAGTCTTGTACCAGACACAGTAAGAGCACCAGCATCGACTAGGCAATGTCTTACTCCTTCCAGCCCGCTGGACACACAGCCGAGGATGGAGTGAATTAACAAGTGACTGAAATCCTGCAGGGCACCAGTGTCTGTGTGTCTGCGTGACTGTGTGGACCAGGGGGGACCTCAGCAGCCTTCCATGATTATTAGCACGGTTCTATGTTAGAAGTCTTCTTAAATTGGAAAATATGAACTGCATTCACTAAAGCACTAAACGCAGTTAACAAATCTGAACTTAGGTTGTTAAATTGTTCATTATTATACAATTCCCAGAACCATTCAGTTCAGCAAAACAGGAGAAGTGAAAACTAAACTAACTAGTAAAATCTAGAAAGCTGCAACATAGGGCGATGTTTCCATGCTTTGTACGCTGTATCTTATTCCATCCCTTGGCAGAACCTTCTGAGGCTTCACTGTGACCGTTTTACAAATAAGAAGCCAATGCCAAGAGAGGCTAGCTCCATGTTCAGCATCATACAACGCTGGAGTTTAGACTCAGTGGACACATCCCAGCTCCAGAGATGGGGCTCTGTGTTAAACTGGGGGTTATACAATTTGTTGGAAGAAGTGTGTGAGCATGATATTCAGAGGATTAGCTAATGCTCTGAAGAATTAAAAGAGAACAGTTGTACTGTTAGTAGGGAGTTTAGGGAGGGGGTGTGGAAAGGAAACGGGGGCAATATGGCATGACATGGTGGCATGGGCCGCGAGTGTACTGAACTGGTTCAGTAACTACCCATGACAATGAGGCCTTGGAAAACCTGGCTTTCCTAAGCCTCAATTCTTCTACCATTCACTGGCAGTAAAAGTGTTAACTCTATGGTCTTATAACTATTATATATATACATATATACTTAAACTATTATTATTATTATCAATAAATGAAATACATGCTATCTGGACAGAGATTAATTTGGAGATTAAAAGGCCAGCATTTGGGTAGGTTAGGCCGGGTTTCCCCAGACTGCTTCCACAACATGCTGGTTCCATCTTTCCTGGTCTGTTACTTTGAGAGAGTTTTCTGTTACACTATGAAACGAAGCAGTTAGAGGCTCTTGTATTTCAGAGGTAAACTTGCCTTCATTTTGCTCCTCAGAAAGTGCTGCCTTGTGTGATAGCCCAGCTGGAAAAGGCCTCTGGTAGGATAGTTTGAGATCAAACTTAGCAGACTTTCTAATCATTTCTTTTCCCAATGGGAGAGGATTTCCATGTTCAGGATGCTTTACTTGTTTAAGATTTTAGATTGTGTTAAGATAAAGCATATGCATGGCTTTATAACATTGAAACCTTCAGTCTCTCTCTCTCTCTCTCTCTCTCTCTCTCTCTCTCTCTCTCTCTCTCTCTCTCTCTCTCTCTCTCTCCAGGGTTTGTCTGTGTATCCCTGGCTGTCCTGGAACTCACTCTGTACATGAGGCTGGACTCAACCTCAGAGATCTGCCTTCTCTCCCAAGTGCTGGGATTAAAGGTGTGTGCCACAATCACCCAGCCAGTCTCTTGTCATAATTTTCTTTACCTATATTATGACTGTCACAAGGCCAGTTCAAAAATTATAAGCTTATATGACTTCCCTTTTTCTTGTGACTTGCCTCACAGTGCAAAGCACTGTTTCTATCCTATCCTTCATGCTATGATGTGTTGTTGTAGTTCCTGAGTTCTCTGCTTCCTGCATGGCAGTGCTGTGCTCTGGCTGTTTCTCGCGTGGCAGTGCAGTGCTGTGTCTGTTTCCCGCGTGGCAGTGCTGTGTCTGTTTCCCGCCTGGCAGTGCGGTGCTGTGTCTGTTTTCCACGTGGCAGTGCTGTGTCTGTTTCCTGCCTGGCAGTGCAGTGCTGTGTCTGCTTCCCGCCTGGCAGTGCTGTGTCTGTTTCCCGCGTGGCAGTGCAGTGCTGTGTCTGTTTCCCGAGTGGCAGTGCTGTGTCTGTTTCCCGCGTGGCAGTGCTGTGCTCTTCTCTGTTTCTTTTTTTCTTATAACATTTTTCTTGACTTTTCTCATTGATAGTTCTTCAAATGACGAGAAATACTTTGTTTCTTTTATAACTAAGAAATGAAGAAAGGTTAGTGCATACCTTTAAGTCCAGCACTAACAAGACAGAGGCAGATAGACTTCTGTGAGGCCATCCAGACACTGTTATAGTAAAACAATAAACAAACACATAATAATAACAGTGGTAATCCTAACTCATAGCTCTCTGAGTGTGCACGGAGATTCGCTGGGAATTCAGGCAGTGACATGTGAAGGGGACGTTGGTATGTATGAAACACCAACACATGCCGTAAGTTGCAAGTCTTTGCTCTGGAGAAGCCATATCTACACAAGCCTCCCTGGACTCACTTTGTCACGTTACAGAAGACCTTGCATTTGCCCAGAAAGCTGTATGGTGTCCTATATCATCCATAACAAGGGATATCGATTCTTCACATAAAATCAATTTTAAAAGGCAGATTTTCATCACAACTTCACCTTCATGGTCCCTTGCCTCTCTACCCTGAGCTGTGAGCCTTGGTTTGTCCTAGGAGCGCAGTGCTCCCTCCCGCTGGAGCCACCTCGGGGTGAACTCCAAAGAGCAGCTGCTTCTGCCCTAGGTCATCATTGTTGCCATTCTCCCATTCATTGTTTTAAAAGATTAATTTTCTTTAGTTTTATTATGTATGTGGGAGGGCTATTGTTGGTGAGGTGCCTTTGGAAGTAAGAAAAGGTTGTCAGAATCCCTGGAACTGGAGTTACAGGTGTTGGAGAGTGGTCTCCTGCAGATGCTGAGAACTGAACTCAGGTCCTCCGCAAGGTCACCCCTTCACTGCTGGGCTCAGGTTCATCGTACTTTTGTTTAACTATGAGTACTGTTCAAAGTGACTATCTCGCTTTTATCATTTCTCAGTGTTGAGTGTTTTATGAATTTTATATGGTTTCTGATATTTTATTCATGTTTCAGGAAGGTCATATTGAGTCATATTGAAGCAGAAATTTGTTTTAAAAACATTAGATTTAGTTTTCTCTTATTTAGTATAACACCTTTAATTGATTTCCATTGAAAACGGTAACCAGTCATGGGTCTGAGATTAATTTACTGTGCAATTTGGGACACTGATTGTGTTCTAAGATAGTCTTTGATTATTTTAGTGATCTCTCACAATGTTCAAATTTCTGTTGATAACATAAAACAAATGCGGAATGTTTCATTTTCTAGGGTCCTGCATTTACTGCTAAAAGCCTAGAGAAACTTTTTTTCAAGTTTATTTTAATTAATTTAAAGCCTGTATCTTTTCAAAAGCAACTAAAGAAACTAGGAAATCCTGATTGTGCCACAATCGTTCAGGCCAACAAGTAGCAGTATGGAAGTTTGCTTACAAGTAAAGGGGGATCTTTAGTCTTCCTCACAAGCGTCAGCAGTGCCATTCGGTGCTCAGAGTACCATATATAACCCTACAAGTGATAGCACTCTTCCACTGACTCACAAATTCACCTCTGGATCAAACTCACAGGCCCCATCTCTGCATCTCTACACCTTCAGTGCCCGGCAAAACTTCTGCACGCTGTGGTCAGTAGGAAATGCAGGTCTAGTAAATGTTGAATGAACACACATCCTGGCAAGGCTCAGAAACTGATATGCAGGAATTAGAACTTCGATGCATGCGAGCTGCAAATATGCATTTGTGGCACTGAAGTGTCACCTGGGTCACCTAAGGTGAGTGCCATCATAGGCATTCAAAAGCCGAAAGAGTGTATTAAACCAAAATTACTGAATACCTGGTAGAAAAATAAAGGCTAGAATTTGGGTAAGTTGAAAAGAGCAGGGAAGAGATTTGCAATTTAACAAGGACTTATGTCAGAGTAATATCTAGCATGTGGGATGTCTATGCTCATTCACTGCACGTAATGAAAAAAACAGAAAACTAAAAGCAGAAAGAACAGAAGCCTGAGTAACAAACTTTAAAGTAACAGTTCCCTTACAAATCACTGACAACAGAGGTTTGTTTTCACCTCTTGATCTAGTATATGAAGAGTTTAAATAGACACAAAGATAACTGTCATATAAAAACCACATTCTTACCGCACAATAGAAGGGTTTCCCACTATTGATGTGGGAGTGTCATATATCAATCTGTTGATTTCATTGGTTAAGCAATAAAGAAACTCCTTGGCCCTGATAGGTTAAAACATAGGTGGGAGGAGTAAACAGAAGAGAATGCTGGGAGGAAGAGGAAGTGAGGAGAGACTTGACAGCTCTGCTCTCTGCAGCAGAGATGCCAGGCTCTGCTCTCCCAAGCAGCTTCAACCCAGGATGGACGTAGGCTAGAATCTTCCTGGTAAGCGCACCTTGGGGTGCTTACACAGATTATTAGAAATGGGCTAGTCCAGGTGCGAGAGTTAGCCAAGAAGAGGCTGGATATAATGGGCAAGCAGTATTTAAATGAATACAGTTTGTGTGTTATTATTTCAGGCATAAGCTAGCAGGCGGCTGTGGTGCTGGGGATGCAGCTCCGCTGCTCCAATTTCAACAAATGGCTGCCCAACGTGAGGATAACGGAATCCACAAAAAGCCTGAGAAAGCTTGGGAAAGAGTAAAGCATGCATGTTTTCTTGGTAGCAACAGTTTTTCGGGTCTGCTCTGCTTGCTAGAGGCAAGCAAGCGCTCTCATCTAAGAGAGGCTTCCTGACTCAGCTTTAGCTGCAAAACCCTGCAGCTCTTAAGAGGTCCTGCCACAAAACACTTAAATGGTATTGAAAAACTGACTGCATGTTTGTTTGTTTTCAGCCGTAGCAGGAAAAAAGTTGTGCTGTTTTAAAATGCTGGCTTTCTGGGCAGTCCTGCCAGGGCAAACTCTGACTGTTTGAGGCAGGAAGGCAGGCTACAAAGAGAGGACTTGAGTGTTGTCTGTTGTAGCTCCCTTGCTGGCAGGGACCTTAAAATGCCATAGAGTTGTGGCAGTAAACATGGCTACAACCGGTACCTCAGCCATGGAAAGCTAAGGAATGGACTGGATCTAGCTGGCAAAGCCAAGGCTTTAATCCTACTCATATTGCTCAGTAATTTAAAGGCTTGTGTGGTCAGAAAAAGAGAGATATACAGTAAAGAGAGATTCAAAGAT
>NW_026067957.1:11692368-11695524 GCF_014885135.2 Alexandromys fortis | reverse complement strand
TGGGAGTGTCATATATCAATCTGTTGATTTCATTGGTTAAGCAATAAAGAAACTCCTTGGCCCTGATAGGTTAAAACATAGGTGGGAGGAGTAAACAGAAGAGAATGCTGGGAGGAAGAGGAAGTGAGGAGAGACTCTGCTCTGCTCCCAGAGAGACCCGACAGCTCTGCCCTCTGGAGCAGAGACGCCAGGCTCCGCTCTCCCAGGCAGCTTCGACCCAGGATGGACGTAGGCTAGAATCTTCCTAGTAAGCACACCTTGGGGTGCTTACACAGATTATTAAAAATGGGCTAGTCCAGGTGCGAGAGTTAGCCGAGAAGAGGCTGGATATAATGGGCAAGCAGTGTTTAAATGAATACAGTTTGTGTGTTGTTATTTCAGGCATAAGCTAGCAGGCGGCTGGGGTGCTGGGGACACAGCCCCGCCACTCTTATTTCAACACACTATATATGCTTGGTTTGGGGCATAAATTAAAATATACAATTAGCTCAATATTAAAATTTCTTATTTGTGGTTGGATGTTCAGGACGCAAGGGAAAAGACAGTTCCCGATTAGTCTGTGAATTTTAGCTCATGACTCTAGATTTCCTTTACTGAGAACAAAATGCCTAGACATTTTACACACATTCAGGGGCTTTCCCTGAACCAAACGCACTAGACAGTGAATTTGGCAGAGGCAAATGAATCTGGCTGAAATTCAGTAACTGAGCTGACTTGGACAGATCGTGGCGCTGGCTGTGGTTCCCACACATACTGCAATGGGACCTCCTCCTGAATGGAAGTCAGCCATCAGTTCCAGCTTTCCCAAAAGAGAAAACAGCATCTCAACAAGGACAGAGATGCCCGTGCCTGAGGAAAGAATGGGACCGGCAGGGGAAGGGAGAAAGTGTGATGGTAAGAAGGTTCAGTTGCCCTAGGTTCTTTATACACATTAGTTCATCTAAGGAGACAAACAACACAATGAAGTGGTGTATGGAGGGTTGGGGGCAGTGAATTTATTTCATTAGAGTGTTGCCTTTCCTTAAAATGACATATGAGGTTCCCTTTGTTGTCTCTGAGTAAGTATAATGAGTTGGTTTCTCTGTCTTATCTATTGTGGCTCTTGTGAAACAGCATACAACTTTATAGTTTAGGATAGAGAAAGCATATACACAGGCACAGACTAGAAATGCAACCAAGACAGCTAAATGGGGGAAATGCTCAGGAGCTTGAAAACTTTGAGTTGTGGACACTTGGATTAGTTATATTAATAATCTTAACACAAGCAATTTCTCTAAAATGAATACAATCTTGGGTGGTGTGTTTTTAAACTATATTAATATATCTATATATGTTGTTATAACATAGGTCTTATATTACAGAGGTGCATTCTGAACTTTAAATAGAAAGTATGTGCCAACATCATGGTAATAAAAGTCACACAGATAAGTGTTGGAACATGTGGACTCCAGACTCAGCTGAGAAACACTTTGTCAAGTTGGGGCAATCACACACAACCAAGTTTCCCAGACATTTGTAGTGATACTAGATACTTCCATACTAGAGAGCTGGCAGACCCCTCCCAATAAGATACATCTTAAATTTCTATGTCTTCATCTTTGTTCTGATTGAAGATGTCTCTTTTTCTTTTTTTTTGTTTTTTATTGTTGTTGCTTTTGTTTGTTTGTTTGTTTTTGTTTGTTTTTGAGACAGGGTTTCTCTGTGGTTTTGGAGCCTGTCCTGGCACTAGCTCTTGTAGACCAGGCTGGTCTCGAACTCACAGAGATCCGCCTGCCTCTGCCTCCCAAGTGCTGGGATTAAAGGCATGCGCCACCACCGCCCGGCCAAGATGTCTCTTTTTCATAACTAACTGAATTCCACAATTGTCATTCTACTGAGTAAAATGTACTGCTTACAGTTACCACACCAAGGGGTGGCATAGCACTCAGGATGTGTCTCAGCTTTGTAAAACCATATGAAGAAGCAAAAGTCATCAGCACATTAAAGTTGAACTCTACAAGAAATACTTAATTCAGCTGTTCATTTTAAATGTCAGAGATTGTGTCTTACTTTTCTAGTTTTATAGAAATGGGCTTATTGTTACTTAAACATTCAAATCAAAGATCTAACATTTAACTAACAACAAAGCAGAAAGAACCTGTTAAACCTTCTTTTTACAAAGCATCTTAGAAGCATCAACTTTCACCTGTTTGGTGTTTTATGTACTTCACCCAGGCCTGCACCCCTCCTGGCACCAAACACAGAGTGGGATAGCTGCACCATTATTTCTTCTGTTCTTATTAGAGTAATTATTTCTTCTGAACAAAAGTAATAACAGAGGGTGTGGTGGTTTTCTACTAGGAATGGCCCTCATAGATTCATGTGTGAATATTTGACCCTTTGGAATGGTACTATTAGTAGGTGTGGCCTTGTTGGAGTAGGTGTGACTTTATTGGAGGAATTGTGTCACTGTGGGGTGGGTTTTGAGGTCTTACAAGTTCAAGTTGGGGCAGTGTGACAGTTTTTCCTTCTGTTGACTGAGGATCCAAATGTAGAATTCTCAGCTGCTTCTCCAGTACCATGTCTGCCCACATGCTGCCATGTTCCCGCCATAATGAACTAAACCTTTGAAATTGTAAGCCAGCCTCAGTTACATGTTTTCCTTTATAAGAGTTGCTGTGGTCCTGGTGTCTCTTCACAGCAATAGGAACCCTAAGACAGAGGGGGTTACAGCATTAGTCCAAACTATACCTGCGTGAGAGCAGGGCTTCTGCTTTATCCCAGCTCTGAGAACAGACGCTCCACTACTGCTAGTGATGGGAGTCTCTGTGTCATGAGTTCTAAGTTCCCAGGTGTAAAGGGAGAGACACACAGGAGAGTACGACAGAGTTTGCCGGCTGTGCAGAGACCTAAAAGCTCTGTTGAGTTTTTCTGTTGCTGTGCTAGTCTCTCACAAATTGAAGCACTTTATAAAATTTGTGGCTCTTCGATAACTGAATCACTTTAAAGTGCTCATTCTCCAAACTATAAAGTCTTTCTTAACCACTGCAGATGCACAAAACACATCATCAAAATGACAGTAATAAACTTCTTCAATTTTAGGCATTAAAATTCTCTCTCTCTCTCTCTTTCTCTCTCTCTCTCTCTCTCTCTCTCTCTCTCTCTCTCTCTCTCTCT
>NW_026067957.1:11674525-11685439 GCF_014885135.2 Alexandromys fortis | reverse complement strand
CTCTCTCTCTCTCTCTCTCTCTCTCTCTCTCTCTCTCTCTCTCTCTCTCTCTCTCTCTCTCTCTCTCTATTTTTTGTTGTTAATCAAGTGCAAGAAAAACCAAAACCAAAACCAAAACAAACAAAAACAAACCCCAAACAAAACAACAAAAATTCATCATAAGCACATGAATCTTCATTCTTCAGCAGTATTAAGTAACCAAATTGTAGAAAGTTCTGAGAAGCACAGATATATTTCTTTTTGATATCTCAAAGTAAGATGTATCTCACTCTTTCTGTCTCTCTATGCCTCTCTGCATTGCTGCCCATCCCTCTCTGTGTGTGCACACATGCACCACTTGAATGGGCACAAGCATTTGTCCAGGATGCTACACAATCTGAAAGACACTGTCTAAAGATACAGACTGCCATGTGGCGACTTGTATGACTTCCGGTTTGTGTTCCCAGCTCCTGAGTTCTAGGCTTCTTTCTCTGTGTACAGAATTGATTTAATTGCTTTTAATTTGTCAAACAAGGAGTATTTCTCAGTATTTAACCAGCACCAAGGTGGGGAAACGAAAGCCGCTCAGGACTGTTCATGGCACCAGGTTGCACCTCTAATCACAACTCTATAACCACAACACCTGCTGGGTGATAAAGACTATTACACCAAAAACAATTTACTGGATTTAATAACAGGTAATTAATAAATCAATAAATTTTAAGGTTACATAATTGCAGACAACATTACCAATGAAACTCTTAATAACTTTTTTTGCTAATACTATGGATTGTATTCTGCAAGGCTTATATGGTTATGGTGATACATCCATTTACTGGATATTGGGACTCAGTTTTTTTCTTCATATGATATCCTAAAGAAAATGGTTTGATAATAGAGCCAAGAATGAGTCACTTCTATAAATGATACAGTCTTTACAGACTAATAATGAACAGATAGCTGACAGGATTAATACCATCAAAAATCAAAAGTTACCTGAAAAAATTAATACTATTGAAAAGGGTAACATTAATTTGACAGACAAAATTGAATCTATGTCAAAGGATACTGAGAAATTATCTGAAAGAATTCATACTGTTAATTCGGGTTCCTAGAGAAGGTAAATAAGAAGGAAAACCCAAAGAAAAACATATAGGAATCCTCCTGAATATTAACCTTCATCAGGCGATGAAAGGAGACAGAGACAGAGACCCACATTGGAGCACCGGACTGAAATCTCAAGGTCCAAATCAGGAGCACAAGGAGAGAGAGCACGAGCAAGGAACTCAGGACTGTGAGGGGTGCACCCACACACTGAGACAATGGGGATGTTCTATCGGGAACTCACCAAGGCCAGCTGGCCTGGGTCTGAAAAAGCCTGGGTTAAAACCGGTCTCACTGAACATAGCAGACAATGAGGACTACTGAGACCTCAAGAACAATGGCAATGCGGTTTTGATCCTACTGCACGTATTTGCTTTGTGGGAGCCTAGGCAGTTTGGATGCTCACCTTACTAGACCTGGATGGAGGAGGGTGGTCTTTGGACTTCCCACAGGGAAGCAAGCAAGGTCTCTGGGAATAGGCCGGAATGACCCTGGGATTGCAAAGCAACCCCAGAAGTGCTAAGTGACCTGTGAGAACAGTGAGTAACCTCCAGGGTGAAGAGAAATGTGGCCTGGACTCCACCGCAAGGAGCAATCATCTGAACCTTGAATTCACTGGCACCTGGAAGATTGATCACCACAGACAGATACAACTATACCAATCAGAGGAAAAGATTGGTACACAAAGTAAGAGCACATTCCGCATCACAAAGAGCAACACAATACCAATAAAATCTAGTGGCCATACAACCACAAGATTTGAACAGCCAAATATAGATGAAGCGAAGAAAATGACCTAAAATTAACTTTAGGAGAACGCTTTAGGCCCTTAAAGAAGAAATGAGAAACTCCCTCAAAGAAATGGAGGAAAGGGTTTGTGAGCCCTCTGATATGGGTGTTGCAATACAAACTTTGGTCCTCTGTAAGATCAACTCCTGCTCTTAGACTCCGAGTCATTGTTCCAACCCTTCACCTAGACTTTGAAATGTGAGGTTTAAAGGAACTCCATAAAGCAACTGTGTTTTTATTCTCTGGCAGAAGTACCCATTTCTGAAAGTTGGTGAAAATTGCTGCTAAGGGATGTGAATCTCCTGCTTATTGTTTTCAGGGACCACTAGTCAACCTTGTAAAGGAGGATCAAAACTATGATTAGCATTATTTCATAGGAAAAGTTACTTTAAGGGGCTGGAGTTGCTCAGTAGTAAAGTGACATCTTAACATCAAAACTCTAACTCTAAACAAAGAATGCTCCTTTAAATGACATCCATATAGTTCCTGAAAACTATACTAAATTGTCCTGTAGATGTTATCTTGGTGCAACAGAGCAGATGCCATTATACTCAGAAATTTGCCTGAGAGCCTTGTTCTTGCATCCCCTGCATTCTCAGGGTCCACTTGTTACATAAAACCTGAATAGACTTTTAGATGAATAGATTATTTTATAATTGTTTCATTAGACACAGAGAAAAAGTTAAAAACAGTAGTGAACTATAAGTACGTGGAACCCAGATTTACTTATTAGTATTTTATCCAGGATGGCCCATTTGTATTATTTAAAAAACCCTGCATGGATACATTTTATTGACTAAATGTATAGTTTCTTTAGATTACTCTCTGTGGTAGTTTGAATGTAAATCTCCCCCATAAACTCAGAGGGATTGGCACTATTAGGAGGCATGACTTTGTCAAAATAGGTATCAGTTTGTTGGAGGAAGTGTGTCACTGTGGGGGTAGGCTTTGTATTCTCATATATGGTCAAATTATGCCTACATGCTTATACTATCCAGAAGACACTGCAGGAGAGTTGTGGATGTGTGTGCACTGCAGGAGAGATGTTGGAAGGATGTGCACCGCAGGTGAAATGTGGATGGGTGTGCACTGCAGGGAAGAAGTGGATGGGTGTTCACTGCAGGTGAGATGTGGATGGGTGTTCACTGCAGGTGAGACGTGGATGGGTGTGCACCGCAGGAAAGATGTTGGAAGGGTGTGCACTGCAGGGGAGATGATGTAGGTGGGTCTTCTGTCTATGTGTTACTTTCATTGGTCAAATAAAGAGACTGCCTTGGCCTTTGATAGGACAGCAGATAGATAGGCGGAGTAGACAGAACAGAATGCTGGGAAGAAGGGAAGTGAGTCAGATGCCATAGCTCTTCTCTCTGAGATGGACACAGGTTAGAATCTTCCCGGTAAGCTACCACTTTGTGGTGCTACACAGATTGTTAGAAATGGGTTAATCAAAATATGAGAGTTAGTCAAGAAGAGGCTAGATATAATGGGCCAGGCAGTGTTTAAAAGAATACAATTTGTGTGTTGTTATTTCTGGAGCCGGGCAGCAGGAATGTAGCCCGCTGTTCCTTCTGCAGGGAGATGTGGATGGGTGTGCACTGCAGGGGTTCCCATCCTAGCGACTCAAGAAAAGTAAGATGTGGCTTTATACTCAAAATAGGCATTAGCTGGACCAAGGGTAAATTACAGCCATATAGTTTCTCAATCTGTTTCTTAACATATCTGGAATGCAGGTTTACTTAAAAAAATTCAATCTGGAACTACAGGGTCAGAAAAAAATGGGCTTATTTAATTTTGGTCCTAGGTGTATGTGAGGCATTTCTATAAATTAGACAAGATATTTTGCCTCCCATCTTGTATGTGTCCTCTCTCTCTGCAAATGGCACTTGTTATAGAATGATATTTTCTTTAAGTTTTATAACAATGTATCATATTCTGCACATAAATATCATTATATAACCCAACATCACTATCATGTTATGTCACCAGATACAATGTCACTCATTTTCATTTGTTAATTTTATTCTTAATAATTTAACTAACACCTTCCTATATTTTGTCCATTTAGACAGCATTTCATACTGTTACCTCTTTTTTTTAGTTGCTGTTCAAGCCTGAGGACATTATTTTTATTTATTTATTTAAAATATTTATTTATTTATTATGTATACAATATTCTGTCTGTATGTATGCCTACACACCAGAAGAGGGCACCAGACCTCATCACAGGTGGTTGTAAGCCATCATGTGGTTGCTGGGAATTGAACTCAGGACCTTTGGAAGAGCAGGCAATGCTCTTAACCTCTGAGGCATCTCTCCAGCCCCTTAAGTTACATCTTTCCTCAAACCATCTCCTATGTGTAATAGTATCCATGCTGGGCCACAATATTTTTTGTTACACTCACCCAATATTTTCTAAATAATCCTTTTTTCTTCAGTATTCTTAGGGATTAAACACAGGACTTTATGAGTTTTCTAGGCAATTGCTTTTTCCCTATTATCTGCATCTTCAATGCAATTTTCTATTTTAATAAATTTATTTATTTATTTTTCACCCTGGCTGCAGGTTCCCCTCCCATCTCTCCTCCCAGCCCCTCTTGCAACCCCCTCTTCTTCCACTGCTGCAATCCACTCCATGGCAACTCTTATAAAGAAACCATTTAGTTGGGATAGTTCGCTTACAGTTTCAGTGGTTGAGTCCATTATCATCATGGCAGGGAGTATGGCAGTATGCAGGCAGACTTGATGCTGACTACATCTTGGCTTGCAGGTAACAGGAAGTCAACTGACACACTGGGCAGTAGGTATCCTGAGCCAGCCTCTACCTTCTGAGTTCTGGGATTAAAGTGTACCCCACCACACCCTGCTTTAAGATTTTTGGAAATTGGAAACTTAGGTAGGTGGGATCCCACGTTGAGGTCACCGCTCCTTATATTCCTTAATCTGTTATCTCCTTGAACACAAGATTTAACTTCATTATATTTTGTGGTACTCTTTTTTTGGTGTGGGAGGTCCTTCTGTCTATGTGTTGCTTTTATAGGTTAAAGAATAAAGAACTGCTATGAGCCTATGGCAGGGAAGAACCAAACTAGGTGGGGGAAAACTAAGCTGAATGCTGGGAGGAAGAAGGGCAGAGTCAGAGAGATACCACTGTGAATTTTACCTGGTATGCCACAACCATGTGGCAATATACAGATTAATAGAAATGGCTTAAATTAATATAAGTTAGCCAGTAAAAATAAGTAGAGCTAATGGGCCAGCAAAAATAAGTAGAGCTGATTTAGTTAATACAGTTTCTGTGTGATTATTTTGGGTCTAAGCTAGTGGGGGGGGGGACAAGAAAAATAAGCAGCTTCCTGTAACACGTTTTCTCCTCAAAATTTACATTTTGTCATTTACCCTGCTCATCTTGCTCCTTTTTATTATAAATTTTTATAAGCATGAACACTAGTAACCACACGACAGAGTCTATACTAGGCTGTTTTGAGATTTCTTCTTCCAATGGAATTAATCCCAAACTCTTCACTTTAGCCTCAGGCAGACTCTTTGGACAAAGGCAAAAGGCAGCCACTTTCTTCACCAAAATATCACAAGAACAATCTCTCTAGGCAACATACTAAAATTCTTCTTCTTTTAAGTCCCTTGAGTGAGCCCCTGACAGTTCAAATCATTCTTGACACCTCTGTCCTCCATGATCCTACTAGTATGGCCCATTGAGCAGTGCTGAAAGTATTGCACTGCTTTTATAACCTAAAGTACTAAAGTCCATTATTACTCCAGACAAATGCATGGTCTATCACAGCAATACCCCAGTTCCTGGTACCAACTTCTGACTTAGTTAGGTTTCTATTTCTCTGAAGAGACACCATGACCATGGCAACTCTCATTAAGAAAATATTTAATTAGGGTGGTCTCTTACAGTTTCAGAGGTTCAGTCCATTATCATGGTGGAGACATTGGTGCTAGCTGCATCTTGGCTTGCAAGCAACAGGAAGTCAACTGACCTACTATCCTGAGCATAATAAACCTCAAAGCCCTCCCCCACAGTGACATGATTCCTCCAACAAGGCATACTCACTCCAATCACACTGTCAAATATTGACATCCCATATGAGATCATGGAGTACAATTACAATATAACTGCTACAATAAAGAACATTCTTATTCTCCCCAAAAGTTCTCCATCTTTCTAGGCAATCACTAATTCCAACATTCTCAAGAGGCAACCATTCTTTTGATAGCTTTTTCCATAGATTATGTTAATTGTTCTAGAAATTTATATACATGGAAGGTACAGTATGCTATACTTTATAAAGCTTTATCTTTCTACATATTGTTTTAAATATTAATGCAGGCTTTGTGTGAACTGTTACTATGTTTTTACATTGCTGAGTATATTCTATTGTAGACATACATCAGTGTCTTTACATACTGTATTAGTGCTGGATTCCTGAACTGCTTCATGAGGCTACTATGACTACAGTTCCTTGAACATTATTTGGAACTTTTAAAAATGTTTTCCTCTTAGGTAAGCACATGCATGTACAATTGCTAGGCTATGGGATAGGTGGACATTTTAAGAGAAACCTTTAATCTCTTTCCAGTGTGTTTATCATTATCGTATAGGAAAACTACTCATTTTTAAAAAAATTGATTCATATTACATTGGAAGTGTTTAAAAGTTCTAGAGTTTCCTATCAAAAGTTTTAGTGTTTCTTAAGATTAGGGTTCCATAATGTGCAAATAGGGAAGATATAACTTCTTCCCTTGGTGTTTCCCCCTTTCTCTCTCTTGTCTTATTGTTCTAGTGTGGACTTTAAACTCTATAGTGAATGAAAATGGAAACAATAAACACTCTTATTTCTAATTTTTGAGAAAATACTTGAGTTTTCCTGCATTCAGGAAAAAATGTTGGCTATTGATTTACTTATCATGTTAAGGTTTGCTGTTTCTCTTGTGAGCTTTTTTAGGCCTTTTATCATGAAGGGATGATGTAGGAGTGTCTTCTATCTATCTGTTGTTTCATTGGTTAATTAATAAAGAAAACTGCTTGGCCTGATAGGTCAGAACATAGGTAGGCAGAAAAAGACAGAACAGAATGCTGGGAGGAAGAAGGCAGTGAGGCAACCATCATGAAGCTCAGGCCTGAGATGAATGTGGGTAGAATATTTCCCAGTAAGCCACAACTTCATGGTGTTACACAGGTTATTAGAAATGGGTTAATCAAGATGTGAGAGTTAGCCAATAAGAGGCTAGAAATAATGGGTCAGGCAGTGTTTAAATGAGTACAATTTGTGTGTTATTTCGGGTGGAAAGCTAGCCATGCGGGGAGCTGGGTGGGACATAAAGCAGACCTGTTTGTCTCCTCACTACAGAGGTGCCCTGGGGCTGTGCTGCCAGTTCAAACTCTGGCTTTAAAGCATTTCAATGGCTTTTATGGGACTGGATATTGTGTTCCTGCTCAGAATCGGAAAGAAAGTACTCTGAGACCATGCCAATGGCTCAGCACTCCCCATCTGCATCTGGGCAGATGGCAGGATCAAGCTTAGGCAGGTGGGAGAGCATGGCAGATCTCTGCCGCCATACAGAGAGATGTTTTCAGGCTGTGCAGTGCTCTGCCTGTCAGATTTGGCTGTAACTTGGATGAAAAGAGTTTCTGTGTCACGTACTCAGTCTCAGAGTTAAAGTGCTGAGTGCAGCTCCTACCTAGCAGCCCCAGAGCTAGTAGAAAATGGGATGTCCTCCATTTTGAAATTGGAGAGATGTGGAGCCAACATCCAGAGCAGCCTTCTGCAGTCACAAGTGGCTCCACAATGTTGGACTGGATGGGGCAAACCTAGGAATGTCACATCTTAGATTCTTAAGCACTTAGCAATTTAAAGCCGCAAATCAAAAATGTTCCTGGACAGTAAAGAAATTACAGATTCACAATAGGACAGATTCAGACATAAAAAAAAAAAAGCCTCTAAATAGGTCACAATGTTGGATGAGTGTGTGTAGACTTGGGAGAAAGAAGAAAAAGAATATAGAGAATAAAGTTAATGCCTTAAAAAGGGGGAGTAAAGTCTTTAAAGACACAGAGAACAGATAGTTATAGATTAAAAGAAATAAAGAAAAATGAGCCATATAAAAATCGAAAATTCTCAGAGAGCCTGGATTCTGCATATTATTGTGTTTTCTTTAAAATTTTTGACTGTGAAGAAGCTAAATACAGAGAGAGATTTCATTAAATGGGCTGCTAAGCTGAATTTGCATATATTTTCTAAAGATATCTTGACTTCAGAATTTGGATCTTAGGATATCATGCTTTGGAAAAGAGTTTCTTCTTTTGTTTTCACAGATGATGAGGTCCTGTGGATTGCTTGTATCCCAATATGGTATGATAGACCACGCTCTCCTGAAAGGTTGCTGTGAACACCCTCAAAATTACTTTGCTCATCTGCCTACTGAGATGAATCTAGCACACAGGTTACACCATGAAAGACCTAAATAACAGTGCCCCCATTCAGCATGAAGCAGTTTGGAGAGAAAAAACTGCGCTCATATTTCCAAATATTGTTTATAAATGTTCTTTTACATTTAAAGGGGGAGATGATATAGATATGAATAATTTGCATTGGTATAAATCTTGATTTATTGATATAAATTTAAGGTCAATCTTGTTATATGTATATATATTTCTGATCTTGATTAAGGTACTGTGATTGTGTAGTTCATTTAAAAATGCAATGTATAATTAGAAAATATAGGTTGTTTAACCATTGATAATAGTCAAGCTTGTAGTCATGTTAGATTTTCTAGATATATAGAGATATGTTTCAGTTAGATAGGCATTTTTCATATCTTTCAAAGACTACAGAATATGGCATTTTAAATGTTTTAATAACTTACAGCTCTTCATGACAATAAGATGCGTCTGCTCCTGGCAGCATCAGCTACTTCAAGAGGAAGATGGGCATTGAAGAGGCTCCTTATGGAGTTGGATAGCCATTTGGGCAAGAAACTGCGCTTGCCTGGACTGTTGCCTAAACTGGACACAAAAACCCACAGAGAGGACTGCTGAACTTGCCTAAAGGTGAGATGGTCTTTCAGGGTTCTTGCTTCATGAAAGAGTCAGCGAGACATTCTGCAGGGCACAAAAGAAAGTGACTGAACTATCTTTGGAATTTCCTGCTTCATGGAAATGTCTGCTGGATACTATGGGCCTGTAGGCCAAAGATGGATGCCCCAACGGTACAGAGGAACTTTGGGTGACTGTCCAGGCAGCGAGATGTCTCTGTCATTTCTAGAGTTTTGGAAGTTGTTGTTTACTTAGGTAGTATTATGTCCTTCTGGAGTCTTTGATGGAGTTGAAGAATGGTTATTGTTTTCCTTAGTTATGATAAGAGATAAAATAGATATAAATATTGTGACTGTAACTCTTGCTTGATAACTATTTTATTATATGTAATTTTGCTATGTTAAAGTTAAAGCCTTCCTTTTTGTTTAAACAGAAAAAGGGGAAATGATGTAGGAGTGTCTTCTATCTATCTGTTGTTTCATTGGTTAATTAACTAAAAAAATCTGCTTGGCCTGATAGGTCAGAGCATAAGTAGGCAGGGAAGACAGAACAGAATGCTGGGAAGAAGGCAATAAGGCAACTGCCATGAAGCTCAGGCCTGGGTTAGAATCTTTGCCAGTAAGCCACAACTTCGTGGTGCTACACAGATTATTAGAAATGGGTTAATCAAGATGTGAGAGTTAGCCAATAAGAGCCTAGAAATAATGGGCCAGGCAGTGTTTAAATGAATAAATTTGTGTGTTGCTATTTCAGGTGTAATGCTAGCCATGCGGGAGCTGGGTGGGACAAAAAGCAGGCCTGCTCATCTCTTTACTACAAAGGGATGCTAAACTTTGTCAAGGGTCCTTTTTGCCCATATGACACATAAGAAGGTGGAGAAGCAGGAGAGGGAGAATGGGGAAAGAAGAGGGGTGGAGACAGTCAAAGTACATGGTGTACTTGAGCTATAATACTGATCACCATGTAAAATGAATAAACTCCAATAAAAAACTAAAATGACTGGTACCTTTTTTAGAGTAGGGATAACATTTCCCAAATAACTATATCAAAACATAAAGTCTTGGCTGCTTTGCATGCTTCTCAACGTTTGGGGATGACAGGCTTCTTACTGTTCATCAGTTTAGTGGTTATTCTTGGTAGCTATAATTGGCATTTCTCTGATGGCTAATGATTTCAAATGGCATAACTTTTAAAATAATATGTGAACTGAAAGTCTGTCTGTGAATACTGATGAGAAACAAATATTTTCCAACCTAAAATTAAAACCAGGAGCTAGGTATTTCTTCCAATCCCATTAAAAAAGAAATTAGTGGAAACCAAATATACTCCTTTACTTTTCAAAACTAAAGTTCACAAACATATATTAAATAAAAACTTATAGAATTGAATAAGTAGCAAGATACTGGAAAGGAAAATAATGAGATAAATACTTGATTGTGCTACTATTAACTAATATCAAGCCACAGCCCAGCAGAGCCCAAGCAGCTCAATGTCTATGCATGTGTGTCTATGTCTCTGCATGTATGGCTCTGACTATGCCTCTCAACAATTCCATGCCTTTCTGGAGTCCTGGAAAGTTTCCCGTACCACTGGCATCCCCTACAATCCACAAGGACAAGTCACTGTGGAGAAAACCAAAAGAGCTCTTAAGGTATTGTTTGCCAGGACTATCTCACCAGAGGCTAGGCGAGATCCTCATCTGGCCTTAACAGAGGTCCTTTTCCATATGAACTTTCTCAGTTTTGATGACAAGGGGCTCAGCCCAACTTACAAGCACTGGGCATCTCTG
The DNA here is from genome assembly GCF_014885135.2 of Alexandromys fortis. Taxonomy (NCBI): domain Eukaryota; kingdom Metazoa; phylum Chordata; class Mammalia; order Rodentia; family Cricetidae; genus Alexandromys; species Alexandromys fortis. The sequence goes on along the minus strand of NW_026067957.1, from coordinate 11,674,721 downwards.
CCAAGAACGTGTCCCTTCCCCTGGTGAAATGGAGAGATCTTATCTCCCTCCAATGGCAGCTGCCAGCTCCCCTGCTAACCCACAGGAGAGGGTACACTTGTGTTTTTCCTCAGGTAGCCACCGACAGCAAAATAAATCCTAGTAAGAGATGTATGCACAGCCCCAATTCAGCCTGCTTCCACCAAGGAGGAAATAT
>NW_026067957.1:11563619-11674509 GCF_014885135.2 Alexandromys fortis | reverse complement strand
TCTATATATTCATTTCTTGCTCTCATTGGCCCCCAACAAACTGAGGTCTTTGACTCTGCATTTTTTGAAAAAGTTTGGCATAATATAAAAAGGCTATTGGATCCCTCCTGGATGCTCACATATGCATTTATTGGTGGGGCGGCATTGTTAAACCTTATTCTCTTTAAATGTCTCTTGTGGGCATTGGATCCCTAGACTGGAATTAACAGGCAATTGTGAACCATCATGTGGGTGCTGGGACCTGAACCCGAGTCCTCTGGAAGAACAGCAAGTGCTCTTAACTGATCCATCTCTCCAGCCCCTTAGGGCAGTTTTGTCTATGTATTCCCATTTTCCTATGCCCTGTAGACTGGATTTAAGAAAACTGTTAATATAGTTTGTAATATCATTAAAATGATGTCATCAGACTGGGTACTATGAAAAAAAAATGTCTCTTGCAGCAGATCCAACATCAGCAGACAGCAACTAAAAGCATCTCTTCAGATGTTTAAGGCTCTTAGACATCCTGGCAGTCCCCCACAGGACGCTATGCATACCAGGTTATTTATAATTCAAAAGGCTGCTGGCTAGTCATCACCCCCACTACCATGGCAGTTCTCCAGGAATGAATGCTCTTTGAGGGATGGTAGTCAAGACAGGAAAGAGCTTGTTTGGCCAGCCAACCTAAGACAGGAGCAGTCTAGTTGCTGAGCCCACCTGAGGCAGAGAAAACAAGGCACGAGCAAAGAACTCTGGCTCCTGCTGAGCACCCATGTAATACATAAAAAAGGGTGGATATGTAGCAAGTTAAAGCCTACCAGGCCAAAAGGAATAAACCTGGAGTTTGTTCTTGATCACACCTAGCCAATGAGGGATATCAAGCAATGTTGCCTCAGGGTCTAGCAGCAGGAGCTGTCAAGAGTTCCTGACTGTGCCTAGCCAATAAGGGGTGACCATGTGATGTCAACTGTCAACGGATCAGAATGCCTGGGTGCAGGGAGAATATATGTTTTCCCACAGCGCTAAATAAACAAGCCTACTATACACCTACCCGACGTAATAACATATCTGATTGAAGTGACAAGTTTGTTGTCATAGTTTTGGGGCAATAGATAACTGGAACAAATGGTCATTAATAGCAGCTCTCAAGATTCTCCTTGCTCCATCAAAAGTTTTAGCTGTATTTATGAACTACTGAAGCACACAGTCTTACCCACTGTTTGACTGTAGAGACCTGATATAACGTTACTTTGCCATTCTGACTTGTGATAATCTGTATATTAAAACAAAAACCTTTTAGTTGACCAAATAATTTAATGTTTCATTTACTTATGATTAATATAGTGTCATGAAATGAGTAGCTTTGACACATCAAATTATTGACTGAGAAAAACATTTGCATTCATTCTACCTACAACTGGCCAGATATTTATTTTAAAATTATCCAAAGTTATAAGAAAAGTATAAAAACAGCTGGGTGGTGGTGGTGATACACGCCTATAATCCCAGCACTCAGGAGGCAGAGGTAGGTGGATCTCTGTTAGTTTGAGGCCAGCCTGGTCTACAAAAGCTAGTTCTAGGAAAGGCTCCGAAGCTACAGAGAAACGCTGTTTCTAAAAACCAAAAAAAGGATAAAAACAAATATATAGCATAATTTATGCACATTCTATTAACAGTATCTTATAGTAAAAATGTACAAAATAGCATTTTATTGAGGAATCGCCAAAAAAAAAAAAAGCAATGTTACCTGAGGAACAAAGCCATATTATTCCCAACAAGGTGCATAAACTCTTCTCAGACCTTGGAAATCCCCATTTATTACTACTGATCCTAAGGAATTACATTTGTTGCATTTTTAATTGAAAAATAAATCAACTTAAATTCTATTCTAAAAATACCTTGTGAAATCTTTTCCCTTGATCTTTGAGATGTAGTCGGAAAGAGGAATGAATGCATCACTGTTTGCCAAGGACTTCACTAGCTGAATATGCCTGTGGTGCCCCTGGAGGACAAACTGCTGAAAACCTCCTCAGTGACTCCAGATGCCTCAAACTTATACTCCATCAAGTGACTGATTATTAAACACACAAGCACCACTTTCAGATTTATAGGCATTAGATGGCTTTTTTCTTGAAAATATCCTCCATGTAACTTCAGACTAATTCTTTCCTCATGTGCTTTCTATATTAAAATTCCACAAACTATAAGTGCCAGTGTTAAAACTAGTAATTTCGCAAATATAGGCAAAGTACTAATGATATCTAGTACACATTGAAACTCTTTCCCCAGGGATCATTGAGGAGGAAGGAGTACCAAGATTCTAAAAGCCAGGGGTGGTAGATAACTCCAAGTAAAGCAATGTTTCCCAACCACAGGAGAGCAGCTACACATATGAACTCAAAGCTATGGGACAGCAAGCAGGACAAAACTCCAGCATGGAGAGGGGACAATTGGGCATGAAGTCCCACCCATAACCAAGAACTACTGGCAACTATAGATGCTGGAGAGGAAGTCAGTTATTGATGAAATAACTGAAAGGCCAACCATGTTTTAGTGGAAGTCCACACATCCAAGAGTGTATGGGTAGCACTAATCGAACCCGATAAACAAAAAAGAGGATGCAAGTTGTATGAAGTGATCTGAGAAATAGGGGAGATGAAGTAAATATGATTAAAATACATTGTATGAAATTTTCAAAGAACTAATAAATTTAAAAAGTCATATTAGAAGATAACATTTAAGAACATTATAATTTTACACTGGGCAGTACTGATAATAGTTAAGAGGGGTTTATATACTAGCATGCATTTCTAGTATACCTGAGCTCATTTGGCACACTAGCATAATAAAATAACCTTTAATCATGTGATCCAATTTAAGTGAGTCTTATTTTGAAATTCACTTACCTTGTGAGTAGTACAAAAATCAAACTTCAGAAGTTCTGAAGTTTTGAGTAAAACTACAAAGCATGTATAACACAACTCTCATACTTACTTTAACACAGAGACACAGCCCCCTAGTCAGTTTCTAGGAGAGGCAAGATCTTTTTGAGGAAAATTCGAGATGCAGACACTGTGTCTAATATATGGACTTCCAAGTGTCGGTCAGTCTGTGCAAGCACTGTGCGTGTTGGGTTTGCTTCCTTACTCACACTCCTTCAGGCAGCACTGTCCCACCATCTTTCCCCAGTTCTTCTGAGACAGTGTTCCTATAGGCCAGGCTGGGCTCGAATTCAGTGAGGATGATGATCAACTTCTGATTCCACCTCCTACGTGCTGGGACTTCAGGAAAGTGCTACCATGTAAGAAGATATTTTTCAATGGAATTTTAGCTTGGATCTGTCATACACTGGGCTCAATGGGGCTCCCTGAGTATACGTGAGTCCCCCACCCCCCCCTGCACCTTAGGAACACATACTTGAGATATGTATGTATGTACGCATGTATATGTGTTTAGCAAAAGGCAGAATCTTCACCTCGAGGATTCAAATAATTCAAGTATATGAATAGAGAAAAAGTTAACATTTAAATTATTTTTCCTTTTCCTCCACAATGCTATTACTTTTCAAATTTTATGAGTAAGCTTTTAAAACTAATAATTAAAATTTTAAGATAATTTTTATTTTTTTGTAACCTAGCCCTCTGATTTCTATCCATAACAGAACATTAACTTTACTTATATATCACTTATTCAAAATAGGTATAAGAACTTATTATCATGATAGAAATCTGAACATTTGGTAAATATTTCATGCTTGAAGAAACTATTAAAACTACAAAGGCAAAAGTAAGCATAATCATATTCACATAACAATAATTGTAACAATTCCTATATCTTTTCATTGCTAATTTATAGTTTCATATATTTAATTTTGGAAATTTTTATTCAAAAGTATGAATTACTTCAGTGTACAATTAAAGAACAAAAAATCTATTACACAAAATATGTGCTAAAGCTAATTTTGGTAGACAACATGAAAAACAGTAAAACTTCTTTCTCGTTAAACAAGCAGTGGAGCTCCAACTCGCTCATGCTCCCAACTAGTGCTGCCTTTCATTTTTGTGACACTTAATACACTCTGTGTATAAATTAAAATAAGACATGAAAGTATTTCTTTCCTTAGTCTCATAGCAAGCAAAGATCCAGCCATCAGGTTGTTTGAGCTGTAGTGAACCACTGCAATAATGATACTAACAATCTGTTTCTCTATGCACTCATCTCCTTCAAGTCCTGGTAAATCACCCTCTGTGATGCTTTCTGTTCTTATCTTGCTGAAAATTTAAACTTTATCTCCAACTGCACATTCCCTTTCATGGTTTATCCTTCTACCCTGACCTCACCAGATCTCAGACCTATTGAACATACCCTGTAAGAGTCTTATGCACCTGCTTACTTTCTGCATCCCTCACTAGATTCCCTCTGAGACAATTATGCTGTATTTAATTAGCAGGAACTGAGGACCCTGTGCATGTAAAAACAAGAAGACAAAAAAGCTAATTATAAACAGAAATGGAATGAGCTATTTTTAGTATTAGATTAGTATTTCTGAAAAATCATGTTAGTTCATTCAAGAAAATAAACCATCTTCTGGCAAATAGGAATTATATGGAAGTAATACAAAATGTAAAAACTATCTGTGCTATTACAAGTAGAGAAACAGAAGGTAGTTTAGAGGCTCTGCCTTGTTTTCCTTTCTGTAGGAAGAACGCAGATGACTGACAATATCTACTACTCTAATGAAAGGCTGGCAGCAGCCTTCTAGGCATCAGTCGTGCCCGTGTTGTTTGTAAGCAGCACAACGCACAGCGAGGAAAGTAGAAAAAGCAAGATTTTATCAGCTGCAGGTCTTAAAACCCGATACTCCAAGCTACTTGAAGTTCTGTGAAGATGCAGAATGAACCACATTAAAAAAAATCACTTTGCTTATTGCTGAATACAGTCATATACCACAAGAATATTTTCAATTATGTGATGGCTCAGAAAATGTGTACAAATTCAGAGAATATGGACATTTTATGCTTTCGAATACTGAGAATTTAAAGTTTCCATTGAAAAGAAGAAAATCTATCTAGTGATATTCTAATTTATTTTATAATGAATTTCACTCACTGCTTCCTGGACCTAATAATTCCATCAATAGATGATTATCTCTTCTGAATCATGACTCTAGGAAGAAACGGTGGTATTTTTACCAATGATATTTATTTGAGAAACAATAAGACAATGGGACCATGCTTTCATGCATTGGTCACTCCAAGCACAACTGGGATTTGAAGATAATAAAAATACATACAAATATTACGATAAAGTTAAATGCTTTTCATTTCAGAAATGTGGGAAGAAGAGGAAACAGGACCAAAAACTGTCAAATGAATTCTACAAATTGTGAAATGAATTCTACAAATTGTGGGGTGTTTTTATTGTTTTGTTTTTCGAGACAGGATTTCTCTGTAATTTTGGTGCCCATCCTGGAACTTGCTCTATAGACCAGACTGACCTTGAACTCACGGAGATCCACCTACCTCTGCCTCAGGAGTGCTGGGATTAAAGGTGTGTGCCACTACTGCCCATCTTGAATTCTACAAACTGTACAAGGCAGTGTTACAAAGTTTCCTATTTATTGTGTCAAATAGATGAAAATACTTGGCCTTTGAAACATATGCTGATGATTAGAGTCTAATGTAAGTATTACAAAGAACTGTACTGGTCTAGTTGGCGGATGCAAAAATATCATTTGGTAGGTAGGCATGGTGGCATATAACCTTAATTATAACACTTGGGAGGCAGCGGCAGGTGGATCCGAGTTCCAGGCCATGATCAGGAAGGCTTTATTACAGTGGTACAGAGATGGTTCCACATATGAACATCAATAAGGATAATCTCCCATGTGAACAAACTGGGAAAAAAAAAAAAAACACATGATAATCTCATTAGATGCTGAAAAGGCCTTTACCAAAATCCAATACCTTCATGATAAAAGTCTTGGAGCAATTAGGAATACAAGGAACATAACTGAACATAATAAAAGTAAGCCGGCAGCCAGCCAACATCAAATTAAATGAAAAGAAACTCAAAGCAATTCCACTAAAATCAAGAACAAGACAAAGCCGGCCAAACAAGACAAGGCTGGCCACTCTTTTCATATCTATTCTTGAAGTTCTGGCTAAAGGAATTAAGACAAATTGGAAAGGAAGAAGTCAAAATATGTTTATTTGCATATGATATAAAGTAAATGACCCTACAAATCCCATCAGGAACTCCCACAGCTTTTAGCATGATGTGGATGGATATAAGATTAACTCACCAAAATTGGTAGTCCTCCTATATACAAATGACAAATGGACTGAGAAGGAAATCAGGAAATGACACCTTTTAAAATAGCCTAATAATAGAAACTATCTTGGTAACTCTAATGAAGCAAATGAAAGACTTGTACGAAGAAACTGAAGAAGATATCAGAAGATGAAAAATCTCCCATGTTCATGGATTGGTAGGATTTACATTGTAAAACTGGCCATCCTACCAAAAGCAATCTACATATTCAATACAATCCTCATCAAAATTTCAACACAATTCGTCACAAATCTTGAAAGAATAATTCCCAACTCCATATAGAAGCACAAAAAGCCCTGCATACCAGAAAGTCTTGAACAACAACAACAAAAAGACCTAGTACGAGGTCTCACCATTCCTGATCTCAAGATGTATTACAAAGCCATAGTAACATTTATAAAAAGCACAGCAATGGCATAAAAACATACACACTCATCAATCAAATCAAAACCAGATACACTGAGCCTGGTAGAAGAAAAAGTGAGGAAGAGTCTTGAATTCGTTGGCAGAGGAGACAACTTCCTAAACAGAACACTACTATCACAAGCACTAAGGTCAACAATTAGCAAATGGAAACTGAAAAAGCTTGTGTAAGGTGAAGGACAGTCAGCAGGACAAAGCAGCAGCCTACAGAATGGGAAAATATTTTCACAAACTCCACATCTGATAGAGGACCAGTATTCAAAATACACAAAGAACTCAAGAAACTAGATAGCAAAAACAAACAAACAAACAAACAAAACAACAACAGCAACAAAAAAAACCAAAAACAACAACAACAAAAAAAACCACAAAGACCCCCCAAAAAACAAGTAAACCAATTAACGAATAAGGTAAAGCTCTACACAGAATTTTTAATACAGGAAACTCAAATGGCTGAGAAATACTTAAAGAATGTTTAAATCCTTAGACATCAGGTTAATGCAAATCAAAACTACTTAGAGACTCTGTCTTACAACTCTCAGAATGGCTAAGATCAATCACAGCTTATGCTGGTGAGGATATGGAGCAAGGTGGTCACTCTTCCATTGCTGGTGAGAGTACAAACTTGTACAGCCACCATGGAAATTAGTATGGTGATTCCTCAAAATCTGAAAATCAAGATCCAGCTATACCATTCTTGAGTATATATACTCAAGGATGCTTTATCCTACCACAGATGTATTTGCTCAAGTATTGCTGCTCTACTCAGAAACTGGAAACAGCCTAGATGTCCATCAACAGATAATGGATAAAGAAAACATGGTTCATTTACACAATTAAGTATTACTCGGCTTTAAAAAAAAATGACATCATGCAATTTGCAGGTAAATGGATGGAATTTGAAAAAAAAAAAAAAAGTAGTCCTGAGTGAGGTAATCCAGACCCAGAAAGAGAAATATGGCATGATTTGCTTAAATCTGGATATCGGCTGTTAGACATCAGTGCTTTATTCAGCAGTCATCACAGGGGCTTCCTCCTACAGCAATGGGAACAAATACAGAGACCTATAGCCGCACGTCATGGGAGGGACACCTTGAAACACATAGCTCAAAACAAGATGTCTCCATCAAATCCCTCTCCTCAGAGCTCAGGGAACTCTGAAGAAAAGACAGAAGGTGTTGGTTGAGGAGACAAAGGCGACAGAGGATACTAGAACAAGCCCCTTCCTGAGGAAGGCACACATGCACGCACACACTGAAGCAGCAGCCCATGGTCGACACGGGTCTGCCCCAGGTCCCCTGCATGTATACCACAGCTTCAGTTTAGCACTGTATGGGACTCCTGAACGTATGAAGAGTGGGCCTCTGAGTCTGGGCTGCTCTTGGTACTCTTTTATTTTCCTGTTTGCTTGGCCTGTCCAACTTCACTGTGATGGCTTTTATTTTATCTTATATTTTATTTTGTTATGTTTCGTTGCTGTTTCTCAGAAGTCTGTTCTTTTCTAATGAGGGACAGGAGGGGAATGGCTCTGGACAGGAGAGCAGGTGGGGAGGAACTGAGAGGAGCATAGGGAAGGGAAACTATTCAGATCATACTGTATGAGAAAAGAAATTATGTTTAAAAAAGTCAAAAACAAAGAAAAAACTTAATTTGGACGAAATCACATAATCTATACATATATACACAACAAATAAATTGTACTCTGTAGAGCTTTAAAAAACATATTTTAATTTCATTCCAAACAAAATTTCTCGATTCAAATACATCACATTAAAATCATTTTAACATTCTGCAACTTAAAATATTATAAGGATTCAATATTTTCATCTTTTATAGCCTCAATATATTATATATTTAATATATAATATAAACAATACATACACATAGTCAGCAGGATTACAAAGTAATTTTTAAAATTTGATCAGTATTGATAAATATATTTAGATTAAACATAACTATGTAGAATCACAGAAATAAAATACAGCAGGCCCAACACTAACAGAAGGACTGCAAATGTTCAAATGGTCAATCATTTGAACGAAACTTTCAACCTGGGTGGCATACACTTTAAAACAATACTCTTGCTACTTTCAAGTAGCAGTACTTGTAGACATTAGGTATTTATATCTCCATTCAATTTAAAATGACTATGCAGCTCTTCTTACTGTAATATACAGTAGCTTTCTCTTCCTTTCTGTTGGATTTTGTTTGTTTGAAGACTAATACATTACCAACAGAAGTGATTTTAGTTCCTTTCCCTCCCATAGAGCATGGCTCAGTTTGAAGATTGTTCTATAGGCAGCAACTAGAGTAATAACAGTACCACAACACCAGGAAGAGTAACCAGTAACTGGAGTCCTAGCTGGAGATTTGCACTGTAAACCAAGGTAATCACAAGGATCACCCCTGCAAATAGCCCTCTCCCATTAGTTACTACAGTGAGTTACGATTCCAATGGCACAGTGTAACAGTGTAACAACCTATCCTGGGATTTTAAATATTACAACAAGGATTCACCCTGAGAGTACAGAGGGAGCATTCCAAACAAGACACTCCAAGAATTTCTTTCTCCTTTGTATTTGTATTCATCTTTTGTCAACCCTTCAAGGGCACAAATACTTGAATTTAAAGTGTGACTTGGATATCCATTTTTGATTGAAATTCATGCTACTGTCAGATATTGATGATAGAAAAGCCCAAAAAGGCTTGTAGAAAAGAGGCAAGCAGCAATCCACCATGTCAAAAAAGACAGAAGTCCTCGAAAAAGGAGAGGGGTGAAGATGGTTTTTAAGCTGCTCAGTGCCACCGTGATCTGTGTGACAGTCACCTTCATCTTCCCATCAGCTGACGGCAGTTCAGAGTAGATGGAGTTGGGAGGAAGGTTATCCACTGGGGAGACAGAGACAGCTTCTGAATAGATCCCCCAGGAATGATTACCTAGAATATTTAAGACACAAAACTTGATAAAAGCAAACTAACAGAAGAAAACCTTAAATCCCCAATCCATATTAGGAACTAAAAAGTTAGTGATATAGTGAATCATTGTATGTTGAAAATAATTTTGCTATTTGTTAAAAGAACACGATTAATTGAACCATATCACAGAATGGTTTTAAAGTAAAAGTATTAAAAAAAAACAAGCCCGATAAGACTCTCATTCACTGCAGTAAAATCTGGAAATCCATAAGCTATGAATCGACTGCTTTTACTGACAGAACAGATTCATTAACTTCCTAGAAATGCTTTCTACCTTTACAGTACCACGACAAATGTCTTTCTGAGAAACTACGTAGGATGTCAACGGGAGCAACTACTAGTGGTTTTTCTAACTGGTCTCATCATAGCTTTTCTACCTTGCACAGGATGTGACTCACACATGCTCACTGAGCTCCCTGCCCAGTATGGACACAGGTTCTAAGGCACAAATACATTTAGCATCAGTCCCCTGACATGAGTGAGGCTACTCAAATCATACTTAAAAAAGAGTTTCTTGGTGCTTCTAAGCCTGCACAATGGCACGCTGCCCAATCTGAGAAAAGAGAAACAGGGCAACAATGGGCAGTTCCTGGATACTACCACAGAAGGAGACTTGACAGTCCAGACCTTCCTTATTCCCTGAAAACCCTTCACCCTTTCTATACAAGTTACCTAAAGTCAAACTCTACACAGTCCTGCAGTCTAGCCAAATTTATTGACTTTGTGATGATTTCAAGGTTAGGTACTAGCAAACCTTTAATTCACCTGTTTTTACCCAATGTCTAAACAAGTGCTTACCCACATTACTTGGGAAATGTGGAAATTAACATTAAAATGAAAACCCTTATAATCAGCAAATAAGAAAACTATTACACCCGGGCTTCTAGAATCAACAAATCAACTTGTACAGATAAAACTTTCCCCGATTCCTCCTAAAGCTACAATAACAACAGCAGCAACATCATGCGGTGTATTTCTGTGCTAGTAACAGAAAAAAGAATTAACTATAGGTAGAAAGCAAGGGCTGTTTACCAGATGCATGGCATGCCTACCTAGTGTTTTCAAAAGCAGAGTTGTGTGAAGCAGCATTACCAGAGGTGCCACATACTGCAGGGCAATGACACAAAGGTAGTAAAAGACTCGAGCCACCTGCAACCAACAACATGCTTAAGTATCTAATAACGCTGACATGTTACGAGTGAATTAAGTTTTTATAAAATTACCCAACTGAAATGCTTAAAAATAAATATCATTCATTTACATTTTATCATACATGTACTTCAGAAAGGCTCAACCCAAAGATAAGCTTTTAGAATTGAAAAATCTTACAAAAAATTTCAAAGAAACATTTCAGAGGTAGAATAAAATACTAAAACTTGTACAGAGTGCTACTTAAACATCAGAGTAAATAACTGTGACAAGCAGGCATGTACAAACAGGAACTCCTTATAAATAGAAACATTAAATCTTCATTCCATATGAACATATTTGAGGTTGAGTATTGAATAACATGATAATACGTGAAACACAAGACAAAAATAGGGGCCAACATCATAGTAAATCGAAAAAGAAAAAAGACTGGATTACTCCAAGGCACTGAATTTCCTGAATTTCCTACCCCTTTAGACATGAGGTCTGGACAACATTCTCCAACGCCTTTCTGATCATGAGATGGGTTTCGGCTCAGGCTTGTCACAGCCTTGCAGTACCCACCTGTACTGAGCACCGAGAACAGGAAGGTAAGTCAGATCTGATTCAGCACCAGAATCTACTGTAAGGACACGAAATAGCTTGTGCTATTTTGGTTTCACTTTGACCGTTATAAAACGTACCATTTTCTGTAGCTCAACTGTACTTATCCGGCCTGCTTCTTTCTTCATTTGATCCACGCATTTCTGGGCCAAGTTTAAATATGCTTGCAAGTGACTTCGCATCATGGCCAACCGCAAAGCACATAGCAGGATTATTAACCAGAGTCGCAGAGTATCGAATGTGGCTTCTGTCATTCTATAGATCAAAAAGGTGATATGGTGCTCTCAGGGACCATCTATACTAACATAGCAGTCATGCTACGGTTTACCATGTAGAATACAGGAAATCTATACTTCCCCAGAGTCAACTGGTAGACTTGAGCAAGAGTTCCATTCTGCCAATAACTTATCTAATAGCTTCACTTGTGCAAAATAATTAAGTAGATAAATGTATAATGAAAGTACAAGTCACAACAGAGCCCTTTTTTCCTCTTTCTATCTGCCTGTACTTATGGAAGAAATATAAGCTCTAACACAGGCAGTGAGTCTCAATGCTCTTAGAGATGAGAGTTCCTAAGGAGACCATAGGAACTAAGCAAATCAATGACTAATCTATAATTTGCTACAGTTTTGTCTGTTTATATACTTATTTGGTTGGGGGGATTTCAGTTTATTCTGTTTCTAATTAGGACCACTGAAAACTAAAACCATCCTCACATATTATAAATTACATAATACAAAGGTATTAGATACCTCAGATTTCTCTAAAAGTCACTTAATTAACCTATTATGCTGTAAGCAATGCCTCAACACTGAGTTTACAATTTTAGCACATCTATTGGCTCAAGACTAGAGAGGGCTTGGGGGAGCACAGGTGCATTCTTGAAGTTCAAAGGCCACAGTCCAGTCAAACCAATCAGTTTCAACAATTCTGCCCCAGAAAAATGCTAGTAGATTGTGATTAGGAAAGACACCTGATGTTGACACTGGCACTCCATATGCATGCTTACATACGTATCTCACACACATGTACCCTGTCCCCCAGCATACATACACTCACATACCCTCACCCTCACAACTTCCTTCATGTGTGTGTTTCTATCCATCCTACCATCTATTTCAGGAAGAATCTTCTTAGTTCCAGCTCCTATTTGGGCAATCAGTATGTGCATGTCACCAGTTACATTAAGTACTCTGGGATCCGTGCTACAGATTAGATTCTGAACACGTTGGATCCAGTTACTATGTCAAATTACTCACATGGTGGTCCCTTTCAAGCAGAAATCACAGTTCATACAAAACATCGAAACCTTTAAACCTGGATCAGAAAGTCTGTCTTCAGTACTAAAATATTTTAAACTTTTCCTAGTAGTCTAATTTCTGCCAAGATGTCCTAAGATTATGGTTGTCAGGCCTGGCTTTTTATGTGGGTTCCAGGGACTTGAACTCAGGTCTTGATGGAGGTGGGTCTTGTATCTTATCTGTTGTTTTCATTGGTTAACTAATAAAGAAAACTGCTTGGCCTGATAGGACAGAAAATTAGGTAGGCAGAGTAGATAGAACAGAATGCTGGGAGAAAGAAGCAGAGTCAGGCAGTCGCCATGACTCTCCCACCAGACACAGACGCAGGTTAAGATCTCCCCTGTTAAGCCACCTCGTGGTGCTACACAGAATATTAGAAATGGGCTAGATCAATATGTAAGAGCTAGCCAATAAGAGGTTATAACTAATGAGCCAGGCAGTGTTCAAAAGAATACAGTTTCCGTGTAATTATTTCGTGGCATAAGCTAGTCATGTGGGCGGCTGGGTTCCAGGGACGCAGCCTCGCCGCTCCGATCACAACAAGGTCTTTCTGCATGCACAGCTGTCACTGTTACCAACTGAGTCATCTCCCCAGTCTGGAAAGGTTAAATAATAATAATAGCCTATAGTGATTCACAATAGTTCTGCACACATGCTGTGTCACCACACCGTCCCTCTGCCAACAGCAAGCACCTGGGCAATGAACTAGAGCCCAATAGAGGTTCTGTGGAACAGGAAAGGACACGGAACATATCAAAGTGTGATGTTGTTTGTCAGAAACTCTCTAATCCATACTCTTTTGTTTCATTTTTCAAGGTTATAAATGCACATAGATATAAAACTCTAGTGTGAAGGCACTGTTGTCTAGAAAACAAAAACATATAATATTTTAACAATACATTTTCCCTACAATAAGCAACAAATGAGCCAGCCACATAGTAGTAACAAAATACAGGATGTAAGGGCTTCTGCAGCCTTGAAGCTTTCCAAGGGACATAAAGAAATCTGTTCCCTGGAGTGGGAATAAGAACTGACTGGTAGCACAACGAAGATGGCTATTTCATAGGCATCAAGGAGAACAAACATAAAGTTACTAGACTAAATAGAAAATGGCTGACTCAGCCAGGCAGTCCCAGCACTCAGGAGGCAGAGGCAGGAGGATCTCTGTGAGTTCGAGGCCAGCCTGATCTACAAGAGCTAAGTTTCAGGATAGTGGTCAAAGCTACAGAGAAATCCTGTCTCAAAAAGACAAAACAAACAGAAAGAAAGAAAGAAAGAAAGAAAGAAAGAAAGAAAGAAAGAAAGAAAGAAAGAAAGAAAGAAAGAAAGAAAGAGGGAGGGAGGGAGGGAGGGAGGGAGGGAGGGAGGGAGGGAGGGAGGAAGGAAGGAAGGAAGGAAGGAAGGAAGGAAGGAAGGAAGGAAGGAAGGAAGAAAATGACTGACTCATTTTACAAGTTCTAGATTTGGTATAATGGCTATTAAGTATCTTCTAACTCATACTAAGGTAATCCAAATATATGATAATTCGATCAGATGGGGTGTCTCAAGGAGAATAAAACAACAGGTCAGGAATAGGCAGAAGCCAAGTGTGGTAGCTCACTCCTTACATAGTAGTTCCTGGAAAGTCTGAGACTATCAAAAAGTGAAATAGAAACCCAGGTATGAGGTGTGTGGACGTGGAGGCAGAGGCACGTGATCTCTGTGAGTTTCAACCCAGTCAGGCTTGAAGTGAGAGGCTGTCTCAATCAGTTAATCAGAGAGAATGCGAAGAAGAGGTTCTTCCCAGATTCCAAAGTAATGATGGGTTTTATGATAACTACTGATTTTCTTCTTGGGCTATAAACACACAAAGGCTACACATAGCCACATTTTACTCTTTCAGTACAGTATGAGACTATATGCATAAATTAATGTACATTTCGAAATTGAACAGCACCATATCTCTGCTTCTGATCACAAATACTTTTCCATAAATTAATTTGTTATCAAACAGAAATACCCATCATTTCCTTTCTGACTGGTAGATAGTTATTTCATCTTCTACCACATGGACAATGGAATTTAAATAGAAATTTTAAACTGAATTATTAAATCACAACTAAAGAATAAGGTGAAGCATACTTACTGATTGACTATAAAATATAGCTGGGCCGTGGTGGTACACGCCTTTAATTCCAGCTTTAATTAATTCAGGAGGCAGAGACAGGCAGATGTTTGTGAGTTCAAGGCCATCTTGGTGATCCACAGAGGTAGTTCCAGGACTAAAAAAAAAAACCCTAGAGCAGAAGCAAAGATGAGACAAAAAAGGAAAGGAGGAAAAGGTTTCTGTGAGAAGATCCCAGGCTGCTGCACATCAACTAAATGTCCTGCTACCACACAGCAGAGTGAGGGGTAAAAGAGATAAGGATAATACAGACAATAGGAACAGTAACTACAAATGATTACTGTGCAAAAGACCAAGAGAAAATGTCCAGAACATTGATAAATGGCATAACTGGTTTATGCCAAATGCTAGTTTCTTTGTTTTCAGTAATTTTGTTTGTAATCTGTCTAGTTAAAACTATTATTTAGCTGGTTTAGTTATATGGAGGATAAACATTACTTTTTGAGAGTGGATATATCCCTAGTTCAAGAATATGAAGTAAAAAGAGATGTCATGGTTTTACTGGCTCTATTCTCCAAGACAAACAAACATATAGAGAACTGAAAAAAATTACATACTATACAATGCACACTTTGGAGTCAATGACTAGTCAGGTGCTTCTATTTTAATTCTAATGAGACAATAGTGAAAAGAATATTACTTAGCACTCATTTTCAAAGACTGTGTTATGTGTGTTGTTTCACTAATTCCAGCAATCACCCTGTGAGGTACATACCACTTCATTTTCCAAACTGGGATGCAGAGGCTCAGTACAGTTCAATAAGCTACCTCATGTGATAATTTTGGGGAGGAGCAAAGCTAGAGTTCAAACCAGCTGTCTAAACCTTTGTACAGCTGTAGCATAATTCCACAACACTGCATCTAATACACAAAGTAGTCATTAATGTCTTTCTATAAACTGCTTCTATATTTTCTTGACATCTTATACTGTTAAAACAGTTATCTAACAGTTATCTATCTGAACAAGTATTAATCATAATGTTAAGACATTATTTTTAATTTTCTTAAATATGTAACTCATTTGATAGAGATGCAAATTGCAGTACTTACTGTATAAAAATATGTCTCTAATTTATTTGAAAAACATTTTATTCAAAACAGACATGAAACAAAAGACGTTAAAAATTTACATGAGCAAAGAAATGAATACCACTTACATTTTCACTGACAGCACTTTCCTCCGTAAATTCCACAACAGAACAATAATAAAAGCAGATAACAAGTACAAGGATCCAAACAAACAAAATAACAAGAATATGTCAGATGACAACTGGCTATTGGGAGATAAATCTCAAGGTGTGTACAGGCTAATAGTAGTGTAGAGCAGTAATCATTAGTATTCATTCAAAAAAGAGCAAACATGGGTTACATGATGGCCTGCAGCTTCAACTTCAAAAACTTTTAGCATTTCTTTAATATTAAAATACCAAAAAAACAAGCAAGTAACTTCAATTTATTAAAAAAAATTAACAAAAACTTAGATATAAACCAGGCATGGTAGTGGCACATGTCTTTAATTCTAGTACTCAGGAGACAAAGGCAATCAGATCTCTGTGAGTTCAAGACCAGATTGGTTCACATAGTGAGTTCCAATTCAGCCAGGCCTGCACACCGAGACCCTGTCTGAAATAGCAAACAAACAAACCTATCTAAAAATACAGTTAAGTGGCATTTAGGAAAGCAGCTTTGATTTATAACAAAACAAAACTCAGGGCTCAAGTTTCTCAAGTTTCCATACTTACAAAGGGACACTTTCTTTCCCCAGCGGTGGGTTCATGATGTAGTCTTTGGTGATTGGTTTAACCCAGAGCAGAACCATAAATAAAGGTGCCAAGAAGTTGATATGCAGTAATGTTCTGAAAGAATACCGGAAATAAACACAAAGATCCAGAAACAAAATGTGCTAGTATAGTGTACTTGTATATTACATTTTTTAATCATTTACTGTTAATCCAAGTCCTTAAACAATAAGGCTATTATCTTAGTTTTTCAGCTGAGAACGTGGAGACATTGAAAGTTGAGTGGCTTGCTCAGGACCATTTAGTAGGTTAGACTAAAGATTAAAGATAAGATTACAATTGAGATTTGCTCACTTTACTTTAGATGCATTTGGCAATTCCTTATTAAGTCCATGACTCAACAGATATTGTAATGATTCTCTAATTCCCTAGAGTCAGTAACTCCAATGGCAGATACACAGAAGTCATCTAATAGTTGTCAGCGCAGCTAAACAAAATGCTTGCTAATAATCCACAAATAAATGACAGTGATTAGCAAAGTCATAATACCAGAAGGCATACGGCAAATGAAACACAACAACTTATGACTGAGGAACCTTGCAATATGTCATGATCATTTATAATGTTAAAATTATATTGCCAAAATTATAAGTGACTCAAAATTTTTATTTCTTCTTGGACTGTTACAAACACAGTTGAAATTAATCTTTATCATATTGAAATAAAGGTAATTTACTTTTTGTTTCTATTTTTAATTTTGGCCTCCACTCCATGATACTCTCAGCGTCACAAGGGCTGGAACTACAGACATGAGCCACCAGTGGCACCCAGCTTTGCTTTACTCAAGACACAGCTACACTCCTAAGGCAGAAAGGTGATTTCAGGATCGAGCTACACCTCATTGTTAAATAGAATCTAAATTTGTATCCTACACATACACACATGGTTGCTAAAAATTTTGTTTTAGAAAAACAAGGGAAACTCAACAGACTGTTTTGTTGCAAAATACTGTTTCCATTATCAAGATTTTATAGCTTAATTTTATTATTAATTAATTTCATGATCCAGAAATAAAGTTAAACCTTAGACACGGCTAAACTACAGGCTTTAACATACACACAAACCTACAGATTTTAACACAGTACTTACTACTTAGAAATGGTAGTGATGTGTGTGAGGACACAGGGCTGAGTCGGGGATAGTGATGTGCCAAGAAAAGCTGGCCACAATCCCTATTACTATGTAAGTCCCAGTGCCTTGCCAAAGAGACAAAGCTGCTCTCTTGCCACCCAAGTTACCCACAACAGAGCAAGCACGCCCCAACTGGTACAGCACAGCAGAGTGCTGTACTACAGCATCAGGCTGTAATAAACTGGAAATAAACAAAATCCCAAATCCCCAAAGGGAAACACTTACAAAGAAGCCACATTTTACTGAAGATAGATGTGCTACCCCTCTCTCTAACCACCACTAAACGCTTTATGTTTTATAAAGGGAATCTTTCATCCCACAGCCTTGGCAAACCATCGAGGGCAGGAAGAAAGAGCAGTATTCGGTATGCAGTGTTGCTAGGGAACACACCAGTATCAAGGAGCAGCCCACAGTGGTTTCGGTAGCTTGTGAAGGGCACCCCTCCACCCATCCTTTTCAGCTTATTGAAATCATAACACTGGGGTTAGTGGGCTGCAGTGTATGTACAGAGAGAAGGGAAACCAGGTTTTGTCTTAAAAGAAGCTGTTAGAGAGATGAGTGGTGGGAAAAGGCAGGGCATACGAAAGAGCATGCTGAGTTAAAAAACAAACACAAAGATGAAGTACTGTGTAATGGGGGTGGGGTTAAGATAAGTAAATACATATTAAAGAAACAGAAAAATGAAGTCAAGGAGGAGGAGTGAAAACAAAAAAGCACAGGTAAGAAATAAGAATGCAAAGGCAGGAGAGTCAGTATCATTAAATGCAGTGCTTTACAGAAGAGTAATTTTAGAACTCTGTCTGGAGAAGCTTAATGACCATACACATGCATATGAGAAATATTCTCAAACAGGGTTGCAGGTAAGATAAGAACGTGGAACTAAAGGAAAGTATACACAAGGCCACCTTTCTGTTACGATGTCTCCATTCATAAGCAAACAAGCAAATAAACACCCCCCCCCAAAAAAAAAACAAAACCCAACTACAAAGAAAACAGTGAATAAGGGCTTGGAACTATATGCAGAAGTTATCTCCATTTCAGAATCAAAACAGAATTTGGTGGTTAAAACTCATCTGCTATAAGACATTGCACATTACTTGCCATCTCAAAACAAACTAGTGAGTTACTTTAAGTCTAACCTACAGATCATCAACTTAAAGAAAACATTTCTTATAAACGGAACTCTGAGGTTTAAAAGTAAAATATTTGAATAACACATAAACTTTAAGTATTTTAAATTTTAAAAGGGAAATTTCCACAGCTCTTCAGTTCCAATGTAGAGACCGATATCATAAATCTCTGAATTAAAAAGAATGAACATAAACTTCGGTATTTCAAGTAGAAATATGTTTAACAACAAATACATTTTAAACACATTTGAAATTTTAAAAGAGAAACTACCTATAGCTGAGAGGAAGTGGTGTGACATCAAATATTTACTAATAGTAATTTTAATAAAATAACTTATTATTTATCACAATAATATACCTTAATTAAGATGGAAAACATATATTTATCTGCATGTGCTTATGTACATTTTCCGCTTACTGTGTAATTTTTTCTGTTGCCAAATTCAGGGCATCCAGATGCATTTGAGCCAGTCGTAATCCAGGAAATGTCAAAAAAGCCCCAATCAGTGAACAGAAAATAGCCAGGAAAAATTTGAAAGTAAGTTTTGAAACAGGACCCCTAAAAATGAAGTTTTAAAAAAAAGCAGATAAATATTTACTTAACTTACCAAGAACCCATTTTCCCCATTCAGTTAATTTACAAATCACAATAATATTAAAACATCAAAGAATATATCAACACAAACACTGGTCTTATTCATAATAGATCTTGGTGAATGATAAACTAAACCAGGTATTTCTTAAATCAAAGCCACCAATCCAAGCAACATATTTTCAAATGATATATGGCTTGAATATAAATTGTTTTCATCTATGGAGATAGTCGGATTATAAGAGCAAATACAGGTAAGAATCTGATGGAAGACTCTAACTTCACAGTTGTAAAAGTGCGAGTCAGCTAGCTGTTCCTAGGGCTGGACAGGCGGCTTGGGGTAAGTGCTGGCTCTTCTGCATGTTAGCCCCTGGGCTTGTTCCCCAAACTGCAGTGAGGGAGGGAGAGTAGTGGGTATTACAAGGGATTATCTTTACTAATTAAAATAACTAAAATATATATAGTAAAAACTACAGTAAAAATTGCTCTATTTAAGAATGGAAAATGTTAAATTTAAATAATGTTCAACTTTTCAAAAACTTACTGAGATTCTAAACCCTGCTTTTCAAGAAACTGCATCGCACTGTCTGAAAAATTTGTAAACCCTGTAGGAAAAAAGAGATTATCATGAGGATGAATACAGACTCCTACAGCAAAGCATCTTGTAGGCTAATGACTAGCTTTGTGTGTGTTAACCAGTAAGCTATAATGCAATAAAATCAGTTATTAGCAAGAACAGTCTCTAAAAATAGCCCTTAGATACTTGTATATTCCACAAGTACATACATTTTGAATTAATTCTTTAGCATTACATAAATTAACTTTAAGAAAAAAGCTCAGGTTGCAATATTTTGGGAAAAAGGTAAATAAAAACTTTAGCTTAAACAACAGTCAAGGTCTCATTGAAGATTAATAAAGGTTAACTAGAACAAAAACCAACTTCAATTTTAAGTACTTATTAGACATAAAATTAAGATAAATACTGATATCAAAATATACTACACAAATAAAATTTATTTTTAAGGTTGTGTAAAACTATTACCTGTTTCAAGCCCAAATTCCAGATAATTCTCTGTTACGATCAAAACTGCCATTGCTTTAACGAAGAAAAAAAATCCAAAGGTGACACAAACTGACCTTTCACCACCGTCTTCTACTTTAAAATAGTGTGTAGTTAATGAAAATAGAACTTTGCTGCAGAAGGAAAAGTTCAGGAAAAACCACAAATAACTTGTGGGAGCTTTGCACAACACCTTCACATGAAGTCAATGCCCCCAAAGCAGACAGACATGATTCACTTTGATTCTATTGGTTTGTCTGTCAGATGTACTTTGGAAGTGAAAACCTTAATGGAAATAGAACAGATATAAAGAGAAAATCTAATATGAGCTTATATTTTAAACTATGGAAAAGTACATTAGAATTTAGCTACAATTACAGAATGTATTTCTTATGTATATGACTCAAACATAATGGGGTGACTACAGAATTTTATGCTAACAGGTTTATGACTACAGTAGCATAAAAAGGCATAGAGAGATTTTAGCCAGTTAATCTTACTGGGCATATTTATCACACATTTATATTTATTGTTACATCTATAATTAGATATCTAATATAACACCACAGGACTAATTTGTAACCATTTAATAAATAAAATTTGAAAATTACTAATAGCTTCTGGTAGCCTGTAAAATGAAAACTAGGAGGGTTAAACAAAGATGAGTTCCACCTGAGATTCCAAACCAGTCAGTTTCAGTATGTTCACCTTGAAAATCAACTTAAAATAACATGTTACCTGAGCCTAACATAACACACACCCATTTAATTAGGACCAATCAAATATAACCTAAACCTAGAACTTGAACCTTATGCATACAAGTCATGCTTCTTGAAAGGCTGAACCAAACACATGAAATAATGAAGCCAGTAAACAAATCTAGACACAGCAACTTTAATACGAATGCTAAGCACTAGAAATAAGGAGCTGTTACTTAGTATGAGTCACGTAAAAAACAAAACACATTTAAACAAACCTATGGTGGGGGCTAAGTAAAGACCTAAATGTTATACAGATTTGAAATGACTGAGATTTAAACCTAGGCCATCATAATCCAGAGCCTGGGCACTTAGCACTCACTTATCTGCCTCCATAAATTATACAAAGCACCTAACAGTTATGTATTGCAGCTCAGACATAAAAGATGGAATCATTTCAAACTAGCTAACCATTCTTGTTATATTTTTCAAAGGCCTATGCGAAAGCTGAAGTTATTTTTTTTTGTATTTTATTTTAATTAACCCATCAATTAAAGGATAAATGGTTTAGGGGTTCTAACCTAGGGCCTTATGCTTTCTAGGCATGTGCTGGGCCACAGAGACATATGCACATCCTGCTACATTATTTTTATAGCACAGAATAAATCTTCAAGTCTTCTGACTCTGGAAAGCTGACAATCTAAAGTACAAAAAGACTTTAAAAAGCAATACCGACACACATATCTTGCGGTGCAGTACTTTGTGCTGCTTCTGTTTCATTTCTTCTAAAATCCCTACTATTGCTAACTAAATCTTACCTGAACACAGTAGTCAATCTTTCCTACTCTGACTAACATCTACTCAATCATTCATAAGCAGCTAAGAGTATACTATGGCACTCTAATCTGGCATGATTCTGTGCTATCAAGTTTAACCAAATTATCCCATTTCAATTAAAATGATTCATAGAGGTTTATCAGTAGCATGAGTTTCATGGTTTTTTTTTTATTGTTTTAGTTTCTCTTCCATAAAACCACTGCATATAACCATATATTATTCTCAAATTTTATACATAAGGAGATTTTACCAAATATGCTCTTATCTACAGCTACAGAAAAGACTCTTAAGATACCAATTTTTTTTTTTATAAAACCTCAAGGAACCATATTACTTTATATTTACCTTAAAATTAAAGTGTATATATGAGTGTGTGTGTATTCACACATGTATGTATATAAACAGAATTCTACCTGTTAGACAGATAATGTTCCCCACAAGAACTAAAGACTAAAAGAAACCCCAGTACCAGTGATGAGAAACATATTTTGACTTGTTGGTCTGGGTTCTCTAAGTGACTCATAAAACAATACGGTTCTTGGTTGTATCTTGGAGGCTGAAGGTGAGAAACTGCACACTTAAGACACAAGCCATGATTCTAGAGAAGCTAAGTAACAAGGTGAATCCTAAGAAAAACATATATAGATCCACCTGGAAAGAAGAAATAGACAAGATCACCCGACAAAATTGGGAGCATGGGGGTCGGGGGAGAAAGGAGGGCAGAAGCAGAAGAAGAAGGAAGAAGGGGAGGGGGAGAAAAACTTGAGGGAACAGGAAAGTCAAGGTGGAGGAAGGACAGAGATGGAGAGCACCATTATGAGGCTAGCGAGAAACCTGGGACTAAAGAAATTCCCAGGAATCCACAATGATGACCCCAGTTAAGACTGTAAGCAATAAAGGAAAGGCTATCCGAACTGGCCTTGCCTGTAGTCAGATTGATAAATATCTTAAATATCACCATAGAACCTTCATCCAGCAACTGATGGAAACAGAGGCAGAGACTGGAGCACTGGGCTGAGCTCCCAAAGTCTAGCTGGAGAGTGGGAGGAGTGAGAATATAAGCAAAGAGGTCAAGACCATGATGGGTACACCACTGAAACAGTCTACCTGAGCTAATGGGAGCTCTAAAACTCCAGCCAGACAGGGGAAGGAACCAGCATAGGACCAAACTAGTCCCTTTGCATGTGGGCGACAGTTGTATGGCTGGGGCAGACTGCGGGGCCACTGGCAGTGAGACCAGGATTTATCTCTACTGACTGTACTGTTTTTTGGAACCCAATTCTTTTGAGCCAATGGACGGAGGGTGGAAGGTGGAGGAGATGGAAGGAGGAGAGGGAGTGGGGTCTGGGATTAATATGTAAAATGAAAAAATAGTTTTCTTTTTAAAATAATAATAATAATAAAGACAGAGGACTTGGATGATCAATATTCATAGCTGTGATGCTTATGAACCACAACAACGATCAACACTACAAGCTATCCCTACAGTACAACAGTGACATTTTATTTTTGAAGTAACCATCAGCAGGGAAATCATGCCTGGTACTAGAAATCCAGCCAACTGTCTGGGGCTGGTGATGTCATGGATCTTAGAAGATGATCTACAAACTTTACTAGACCAGCACATACAGCTTTCATCCCTCATTCAAGAAGCTTCTCTTTACAGAAAATAGAGACCATCACAGAAATCAATAAGAGGACACAATGCAGAGACTATGGGAAACTCAGACCCATCTAATACACCTACAGTACAACTCCTGTTACCCAAGGCTCAGAGAACACTTATGGGGTAGAAGGGCTGTAAGAACCAGAGGATCACAAAGTCTATTGAATCCCTAGAAATGACTGCCTATGTAACACCTGAACAATGACAGTATCAGTCAGTAGTCATGCTAATGTGGAGAGGGAAAAACCCCATGGGTCTAAATCCTAGGCACAGAACTACAGCCAGTCAATGATGGCTGAGGAAGGGAGAATTAGCTTCTCCAAAGGATGGGCCCTCTAACATCTACTACAAAGTTGTTAGCCCAGAAATTATATTCATACAAGAAACCAAAAACACTCAGAAGCTTATATTTATGCATTTCTGCATCTCTACACACATACACACACACACACACACACACACAAACACACACACACACACACACACGAAAAGGCAATCAATTTGAGAGGAAGTAGGATAGGATATGGAAAGGGGTGAAGGAAGAAAAAGGGGGAAGCAATGTAATTATATGTTAATTGAAAATATATTTAAAAAATATTACATATACTGAGAGACTATGACCCTGACAAGAATAAAGAGTCTCCAATAATTTTAGCAATGCAGGAATAGGTCAACATACATACATAAATGTAATTAATCATGTAGTTTCAAGCACGAAGATAACATAATCACCTCAATAGAAAATCTTTGATGAAATTCAGCATCCTTTCATGATAAAAGTCATGAAACAGCTAGTGATGGAGGGAACATACATCAAAATAATAAAAGCTATATACAACAAACCTATAACTACCATCATATGCAGAAAAACTCAAACTCATTCACACTAAAATAATAACAACCCCTTCTACTTTTATTCAATACAGTTTGAAGTCTTAGCTAGACAAACAAACAACAACAAAAAAATAGAAGGGATACAAATAGGAAAAGGACAAAGCATCCCTTTCTGCAGATGACATTACATAAGAAACCCTAAAACTTAGCCAAAAATAAAGTCATGATCAGCAAAATGGGAGAATACAAAACAGAAAAAACAGTAGCCCTCCTATATAGCAACGACAAACACCATGAAAAAAGAAAATTCCCTTTACAATAGCCATAATAAAATAACTCAAAATGCTAAGAATAAACAAGGCAAGGAAATAAAAGAACGCCCATAGTGGTACTATCAGAAGGTATGGCTTTGCTGGAATAGGTGTGGTCTTATGAGTGAGTACATACCATGTTTGTCTTTCTGGGTCTGGGTTACCTCACTCAGGTCAGTTTTTTTTTCTACATCCATCCATTTGCCTGCAAATTTCATGATGTCATTGCTTTTTACAGCTGAATAATACTCTACTGTGTAAATGTACCACATTTTCTGGCCATTAAGAATAATGCTGCTATGAACATAGCTGAGCAAGTGTCATTGTGGTATGAATGTGCATCCTTTGGGTGGGATACCATCCTCAGCCTTGATATAGGGGAAGGGGCTTGGTCTCGCCTCAACCTGATACGCCAGGCTTTGTTGACGTCCCATGGGAGGCCTTACCCTCTCTGAGGAGTGGATGGGAGTAGGGGAGGAGGGAGAATTGTGATCCGATAGTTGAGCTGTAAACAAGACCTCTCCAGTACTTTTAAGGTGCAAAAATGGGGACAATCACTTTGAAGTCTTCTCCAGGTTCGAATATGTTTGGACATTCAATCTGCACGGAAATCTCACTCTATTATTTAAGAAAAAATTACAAAACTCATGCTCACATAAATATCCATCTGTAAGTATTAATGGTAACTATATGGCTACAAACTGGCACAACTCAAATATATTTAAATTATTAAATATACGTACTATTTCAAAGTGTTGTAACAGTATACTTAAATACTACTAGAGAATAATAAAAATTACAATCATGCAATGAAAAGGTCAGATTTCAAAAGAACTCAGAGTATGCATATTTAAAAAAATTCAATCTCACCCCAATCTAAACAGTCATCGCCAGTAATACAAATGACAACAAACGCTGCCATGGACGTGGCAAGGGGAATTTTTACATACTGTTGATGGAAGCATAAACTACTGGAAATCAGTCTGAAGGCATTTCAGAAAGTTCTATATAAATCTGTCATATGCCCCAGCTATACTACTCCTGGACACACTAGAAGCACTTCCTCTCTACATTAGAGAAACACTTTCACAACCATGTTACCTGCTGTTGTGGAATTACGTTAACTACGCAAAGATGTGTTAAATTTGTTTATGCCACATTTGTTTAAATATGTAAAGACATTTGTTTATGCCGATTTATTTAATAATGTAAAGAAATATTGCTTTGCCTGCTATGGCATCTGACTGGTCTAATAAAAAGCTCAACAGCCAGTAGCTAGGCAGTAGCAGGAGAGGTGAGGCTGGCAGGCAAAGAGATTAAGTAGGAGGAGGAATCTAGTCTTGAGTAGGAGAAGAAAATGAGGGAGAAAAAAGAGGGAAATGCCCATGGCCAGCCAGAAGCCAGCCAGCAGCCATAAAGTAGGACTTAGAGAATGAAACAGAAGTTAAAAGTCCTAAGGCAAAATGTAGATGAAGAAAAACAGGCTAAATTATAAGAGTCAGTAGGAAACAAATAAGCTTTCATAACTACTAATAAGTCTCTGTGTCATGACTTGGGAGCTGGTTGGTGGCCCAAAAGAAAGCTGGCTACACTTTGCTCCTCTATTCACAATAGCAAGAAAATTGTAGAATATCAGAATACATCAACAGGTAAAGAAATAGGGAAAATGTGGTATATACACACAGTGGAATGTTGTTCGGGTACAAAGAACTACAAAATAGATCCGCAGGTAGAAGAATAGAACTGGAAAACTGGTATCTCAACCCCAAATTCCCTCATAGTTGTATCCTAGGTGCAAACTTTTCTTTTGTGTATTAAACTTGGAACACAAGTTGAAGCCAGGAAATTTTAAAGGTGAGGGAAAAGTAGATTATAGGTAAAAAGAGCAGAGAGCTGAAAGACTGTGGGTGAGGAGGTTTAAGCAGGTAAGAGCATGTACGGAAGTGTGCATGAAAAAACAAAATCTAAGTTTATTAAAATACATGTGAAATGAAAGAAAGAAGTTTGGATTGTTAAAAGGGGGGTGTGGGTGGGAAAATGGGCAAGAGGAAAGAAAATAGGTGGGTTAACCAAAACTAATAACGTATAAAATAGCATTACAGGAACCTACTAGTTTAGCAAGCTAACTTACAAACAGTAGTGTGAGCAGAAGAACCCTGCATAGATGGACAATGCCACTCCCAGGAGACACTGGCTATTAAATGAAAATCATAGTGCAAGGCACAGGATGCTTCCCTATGAGTTATTAGTTAGGGAACCCAACACAGGCTATTGCCACTGCACTTGTTACCTTTCATAGACAGAAGGTAAAATCCTGCTGTGGAAGACACCACACACTGGGCTACAGGCCATAAAGAAATCAATCTCAGACCAAATAGGAAATTTCCTCCCTGAAAACTAGCTAGTCATAGTGCTACGTAGACTACTACAGGAGAAAAGACAGCAATGCTCTTTTCAGAGTTGGACCCTGCATGCTGCACCAACCTGGCAGGTTATTTACATGTGCTCACTGATGCAATAGCAGCAAGGCTATTATAGCCTACCTACCTGCCTTTTAATTGGAGTTGAGGCTTGCTCTATAGTAAAACTTCATGGTATTGTAATCTCATGGCTGCAGAGGTAACAGATCCTAAGGTGGACCCTGATATTATTTTACAAAACTGCCATATTGTCAAATGGCCTTCTAAGCATGTTTATACCTATAGACTCATGTTACGTTCAACCTTGGTGAGAGAAGCTTCTTTTTAGAGCAGGAAGCAGAAACTCATAACTGACTCACTGCTCAGGCCAAATGGGACATCAATAGACTGCCCTCCCCACACCTCCAGAGGTCCAGTGAATAGGAGGTAGAAAGACCTGGAGGATGGGGAGGAGTGCTGGGAATTGCTATCTTCTAGATTTGGCATGGCTATCACGATCACACACTTCCACATCTGTACACAAAGTGCACCAGAACAAGCCAGTCAAAATTCTAGCACACCCAAGGAAAGGTCTTTTAAAGATCCACCCCTTAGTGAAATGCTATTGGCAATTACAACTACTGGAGAAGGAAGAATCATTCTACCTCAAGGAAATAGCCTCTGGTACCATGTTCTAATGAATGGCCCCATGCCTATACACATATGGACAGCATTAAATGGTCTTATAGGTTGTTTAAAGAGAGAGAGAGAGAATATGAAGTTTGGGGGGAAATATGTTGGAAGACAGTTCAGAAGTTGCATGGGGAAGGATATGATCATAATCCATTGTATACATGTATGAACTTCTAGAAGGAAGGAAGGGAGGAAGCAGAGAATGGCCAGCCAGTGACGCTACAGGCAGTGCCTATCCTAACATTACTGTAAAGTCATACTTTCCAGCTCAGTGGTAGAGTCTGAGGAGCATATAAGGGACTCTGGGCTCAGTTCCTCACACTGTAAAATCTAAATACAAATCTAAAAAATACATAGCTTGAAGTAAAATATGATATGGACTGGAAACAACTGGCTGTGTGTCAGAAGAAAAGTTAAATGTTTTCATCTAAATTTTAAAGCATCTTACATGGTCTAAGATCTTAGAGCCACTTAATAGTTAATAAATCATAAATATACTGTAACTTATTTATTTACATAAATAATTGAAGAAAACTGCAAAGTAAGCTTTTCTCTGTTTGGACTTTCTAGCTTGTCACTAAAGAAAGCAAAGTATAATGTGTATATGAAAGTCTCATACACAATTAGTCTTTAAAATATGTGTTTCAGGACATTGTTATTAAATGCTCAGTAATAGAACTGAAAGTGGTGGAAAACGTGGAAGCAAACAGACAAAAACAGAAACATTTTCGGTACTTCAGAAAAGTACTGAAACTTTTATGCACACAAATCATAATTTGCCATTTAAACGTTAAGAATTTGGCTGGGTGGTGGTGGTGCAAGCCCAGCCTTTGGGAGGCAGAGGCACGTGGATCTCTTTGAGTTTGAGGCCAGCCTGGTCTATGAAACGAGGTTCAGGACAGCCAGGACTGTTTCAGAGAAAAACCCTATTGACCGAGGTTTC
The DNA here is from genome assembly GCF_014885135.2 of Alexandromys fortis. Taxonomy (NCBI): domain Eukaryota; kingdom Metazoa; phylum Chordata; class Mammalia; order Rodentia; family Cricetidae; genus Alexandromys; species Alexandromys fortis. Next base: position 11,645,488 of record NW_026067957.1, on the reverse strand, counting down.
TGTCTTGTCTGGTCATGCAACTTTTCAGTCCCAAAGAAAAAACACAGAGGTCTACTACATTAGTCATAAACTGGTTGGCCTATTAGCTCAGGCTTCTTATTAACTCTTTCTTACATCTTAAATTGGCCCATTATTCTTGCCTGTGTTAGGCACGTGGCTTGGTACCTTTATCAGTGAGGTGTTCACATCTTGCTTCTTCTGCATCTGGGTGACGAATGCAGATTGACTCTTTCCTCTTCCCAGAATTCTCCTGTTCTGGTCACCCTACCTCCCTCTACTTCCTGCCTGGTTGCCTAACCTATACTTCCTGCCTGGCCAATCAACATTTTATTAAAATACGAGTAACAAATCTTTACAGGGTACAAGACCACTGTCCCACAGCAAAACCCTGTCTGGGGAAAAAAAAAAAGTTAAAAATTTGAGTACTGAATTAAAGAGAAAGCCACAATAACAAATTAGGAAACATTTTAAGTCTTAAAAGAAATTTTATTTAATTAACACATTAAACACTCTTTACCTAATTAACATACTAGCTAGAATCCACCCAGCTAAGGCTCTGTTTGAGAGCAACAGTGGGTTTTAGAACACAGATGCTCAAACTGCTCCCTATTCTTTCCACATGAGTCTAAACTACATTTCCTTTATCTTTTCTAAAACAAAATTAGAGAAGCAAATTTTATTTTATTGGTTTCTTTTAATAGAAGTAAACACTACAATTCCTTCTCTTTGACATTATATTGAAATGTACAAGAAAAGAGAATAAAGGTAAAAAGCAGAGAATATAAAATCTCCAAACCCATACCCAAACTACTTCCAAGATACAGTTTTACCATCATTCAATAACTCAGGGGCCTAACCCCTGATTTTGAAAAAAAAAAAAAAAAAAAAAAAAAAAGCCTGTTTCATTTCATTGAAAACAGAAACTAGAAACTCCTCTATTGACATGAGAGGAAAAAAGTTTTTGGCCAAAGTGATGTCAAATGAGCAAAATGACATTTCCAAAGACTACACCTAATGCCAAACTATAGATCTGAATAAATCACAAAACACATCCACACTGAAAGCAAACAATACTAGACAAAACATGACCCAGGCATTAAGCATGGCCTTCCCTTCACAATTTATCTATTAATAAATATAATCCATACCACAGATGCTTAAAACATAATAATCCCTGAATCAATTCACACTGCATACTAGATAAATCATAACACCAAGTATTCATTTATACCAGATTAGAATAAACCTTCCTCATAACTCACTATAAAATACACAAAAAAATTTTCTGCAATGCAATGCTACAATCTGGGTGAATTTACATCTTCAAGTTTTCTTCAACAATCCCCAAACTTCCTCTTGAATTAAAATCCACCATCTTCTGGAAGTAGCCCACACACTGTCTTCGGCCATAATCTACAATCTGGACTGTCCTCTTAGACTCACCCCACCACTCTCTTCCGCAGTCACGACAGCGCTGACGTGTACAACACACACACTAGGTGGCCAGTGCGATGAGGACTGCTTCGTAACAAAGCTGTAAAGAGCACTCTACTGCTCCACAGGGCCTGGATGAATGGCGCTTCTACTCTACTCTCACCACCTCCAACATTACAAGTGACCGTCTCCATTAACCTCCCGGAGTTCCTATTTTCTTCCCTGTGAAGTGCAGCCACTAGTCAAGACCTCAGAGGTCTAGTTTGAAAACCAGATTTTTTTCCTCAGCTCAGCAATACATCAATGTTTTCTAGAAAACTAAATTGGCAACTGAACTCTGATAAGAGGAAGGAAAGGATAATGTATATATGAACTGACAGATCACATAATGCTTCAACTTTTTAAGCTTTTCCATGAAATTTCAAGAGGTAAAAGATTCCACAAAGTAAAATAGCCACGTTGTGAGCTAAAAATAGAGGTGAACTGACCTCCATGACAGAGAGCAGTGAACGTAGGGAACTAACCCACTGTGACTCTAAAACTAAAAACTGCCTCTGCAGAAAAAGTGAATTGAGGCAAAGTTTAGATTAGGTCACGATACTAAAAGCAGAATTGTTAAATGATATATGCAAAGACACCAAAGATATTCAGTTCAATTTCAGTGAAAGGTGCATACTGATAAGCCCACAAATAAGCTGAAATATTCAAGCTCAAAAATGCACAAATTACCCCTAATCTACTGACCACTGCAGCTAAGAAACAGTGCACTGTGGACGACTGGTTATTTGTTATTGTGAACACACAATGACTAGTAGCCTAACTGGCCGACTCCCTGGAAATAAGGCAGCATATATTACTAACCCCAGCAAAGACCAAACGTTCAAATGTGGTTTACCCAGAATGCAGTATGTTCACACACCTCAAAGGAAAGGAACGGAAAGGAAAAAAGACTTGAGGGATTCACTGAATCACCGGTGGAAACAGTTGGCACACAGCAGGTAGGAGACTGAGAACTACATAAACCAAATCACTCCAAAAGATCATGGCCTTTTTACAAAATGAACTTCAATATTACCAAATTATTCTGCAGTGAAACTACCAAACCCTTCTTACATACAGAACTTCCATTTTTCCTCTTTAAGTTTAGACTCTCAGTTTTAAATATAAAAGGAATCCTTATATACTAAGGTAGGGATCAATAATTTTCAAGTAGTAAATGTTTGGGGCTTTGTGAAAAACATATGCAGTCTATTTCTGTTTATAAATTTTGTATGCTTTTCCTTACCCTGAATATTTAAAAAATTGTTAATAAACTATTCTTAGCCCCAGAGCTATACAAAACAAGCTGTGAAGTCGCCAGTGGTGGTGGCGCACGCCTTTAATCCCAGCACTCGGGAGGCAGAGGCAGGTGGGTCTCTGTGAGTTCAAGACCAGCCTGGTCTACAAGAGCTAGTTCCAGGACAAGCTCCAAAACCACAGAGAAACCCTGTCTCGAAAAAGCAAAAAACAAAAAAAGCTGTGAATATAGGCCCTGTTTATTTCTACAGTACTGTATCATATTTAATCAAAGATAAAATTATCACCGAGGAAAAATTAACTTGGTGAAAAGATGCAAGCAGCAACATAAAACATTTCAAATATGTAAATTATGTATGTTTCTGTATACACATATATTTTTCATATTAGCTACATAAAGGTAAATTCATCTTTCAAAGAACAAAATGCAATAAAATTGGTTAGCTAATAAAAGATATGATAAACAAAAGAAAAAAATTAGACTAAAGAAAGTTTCATCAAGCTTAAAACAAAGAGTATCAATGCAGGAGGTACACTGTCAAACAAAAGACAAAAGGAATTAAGTGTACTTGAGGGTAGGGGGTGGGGCCGGGGCGCAGTCCTGAAGACCTCAAAGACAATAAAAGAAAGTTTCTAAACTTGAAGTTTACAACGTTGAGGGAGTCGAGGAGTCTTCAAGAAGCCTAGTCCAAGGACCTAAGATCTCAATCAAGGTATGTGGCAACTAGCTTATAGAAGTGGGACAAACCAGATAATCACTGTTTCCTGGGTTCGGGGGAATAAACCATATGTATATCACAGCAAGAATGCTATTCTTAATCTGAAAGCTATGGATGGTGGAATATATTCCGGCATTGGAATCGAATGACAGCACAGAAGTAAGGCACCTTCAAAATTCCCAAAGTCCAAAACCTGGCTACTGTCTGCACTATGACTGAAAGTTTCATCAAACCATTCGAACGAATCAAGAAAAGGAATTATTTCTAAAAATAAGAAGTTAAGTTCGGGAGAAGGGAACAGGGAATTCTTACAAAATCCATAAAACTAAGTTCCAAGATAACAGTTACTCATCTGGTCTGAGAGGCAAATAACCCTACTAGAGCCAAAGCGTAAGAAAGAATGCAGGTACAAGTGAGTGGGTAGGCCACTACGGAGAAGCTGATGGAATTAACATGAAATGCAAAGGATAGTAAAACATTACAGAGAGCAGTAATTTATGAAAAACATACAGTGCCTTAAAATGCTCACACTTGAATGCTTGGGTATAAAAAAGTCTATGACTACTGATTTCACCAAGTTTACAAAGTGTGCTAGTAAGCAACATAAAAAAAAAAAAGGTAGAGGGAATAGAATACTCTAAGAAAACGAAATCCTCTCTGGCCAGGGCAGCACATGCCTGAGGCTGATACAGAAGAATTTTCAGTTCTAAGATAGCATGGGACAAACAAATAGACCCTGCCTTAAAACAACAACCAAAACACAAAACTGAACTCGCAGTTCAGGGGAAGAACGTCTTCATATGCTCTAACAGATAAATTATAGGACTGTAATCTTTTATTTAGAAATACAAAGATTTATGATTACATGTATGATGTGTGTGGGAGAGAGACAGAGAGAGAGAAGACGGCACAGGGCGGGGAGAAAGCATATGCAATATGTATGCCACTACCCACGAATATGTAAAGGCCAGAGGGCAACTTTGTGGAGCTGGTTCTCTCCATCCACTTTACATGGGTTTTAAGGGTTAAACATAGGATATCAGACTTGAGTAGCAAGTATTTTTTCCTGCTAAGTCACCTCACTGGCTTCTAAAATATCTTGTTTTTTAAAAGTGAGAGGAAACAGCAACAATGGGAGATAAAATAGAAAAGAGAAGAGGCCGGATTTAAAGTACGCATGGAGATAGATGCAAGTTATAGACGTCCTAAGTCATATTTAGTCTCGGCACCCTGGGATACTGTGTGGAGCCAGCTCAAGTTAAGTCCTATGTCATCTTTAGTCTCAGCACGCAGGGGTACTGCTAGGAGCCAGCTCAAATGATTCCCTGTCTTAAAGATCCAGTTCTCCAGGCCAAAGAGATGGCTCAGTGGTTAAGAGTGCTCACTGCTCTTGCAGAGGACCTGAGTTCAGCTCTCAGCACCCACACCAAGCAGGTCAAAACCACTTACATCTCCAGCTCCAAGAGACCAGCTACCTACTTCTGAATCTGCACTTTTATAATATATATCCAGAGAGACAAATAGGATCAAATCTCATATCAAGAAAACAAGGCTTTTGTTATACTTAAATCAAATATATTTTACCAGTTTTTTTTTTTTTGAATGGAAGAATGGTTGTCATTATCAAATACTTAATTCTGGCACGTGTAGCAATACCTAATATAAAGTGACCACTAAAATCATTCAAATAGAACAAAAAAGGAAACTATATTCTAAGAAGAAATATTAGTAAATATGTAAAAGTTATTAAGTCTAATGAATAAGCCTAAAATAGTCTCCATCATGTTTCACAAATTTGAAATTATTTTTAAAAATATGTTCTACTTAAGTGATTTTCATATAAATTGAAATTTTTTTCAATTATGGAAAGCAAGGTTATATATACTTTTTTGTGACTATTATAAAAAAAGCTAGTCCTCCCCACTCCCATTCAAATGATTAATTTTCCCACATCTATTTTTCTTTTTAGAAAGGCAACTAAAATACTGGAAACACATTACACTTTTCATTCTATGCCACAAAACAAATAGACAAACAAAGCTAGAGAAACAATACAAAAACTCTATTACAGATTTTTATTTAAAGCTAACAATAAGCACCCTCATTCATGACTTATTTAATAAAATCATTTTAAAGACAATTGTTTCTATTCAGTGGTATAAAAAGTTTGTTATTCTTATTTTTTGATATGCAGACTTAATTATTACTTAGAGAAAAAGAAACAAAAATTCTTCCAGATGTTAGTAAAATTTTCATGCATGTTTTAAACAATGTTACAAGATAAGCTTATAGTTAGCCAGGCTCAATCTAACCAGATTATAGAGGAAAATACTAACCAAATATATCTAAAATAAATAAATAAATATGAGCTTTATTTTAAAAACAAAAGTGACCAGCGTTCTAGATTAAAATAAAACATAGAAGGCCACCCTTGAAATTTTAGTTTCAGAAAGAAAATTATCATTTCCTAGGTAAAAGGAGAAAGTCATATTAATATAAGTCAACAGACAGAAGGAAGGTCCTATTATTCAGATTCAGCTCCCCTATTTCATTCTGGGGTTCTGGCCAGAAATCATAGTACCCTGAAAGGACGAATGTCACAAAAAGTCTGTAAATGTTTCAAAAACAAGCCTGGAGCAAGCAAGCTGGCTCAGTCTAAAGGGCATTTGTTGCCAAGCCTGACAACCTTGAATTTGATTCCCAAGAGGCAATGTGGGGGGTGGAGAAATGACTCCCTCGTGATGTCCCCTGACCTTCACATGTGTGCATGTACATATGTGCACATACATACAAAACAAGCTTAAACATGTCTGTTATATGGGGTCCTTACGTTCAAGTAAGTACCTTGACTAAGATTCAGTTATTCTCTTTTCTCACTAGATTTGACATATAAAGCAATCTAATTCAGAGTTCCAATTTCCATATTAATTTAAAGAAGAAACATTTGTACAGAGGAAGAATATAGTAATTTGCAACCTTTTAAGAGATTTAGAAACGGCAACTGAGTTGTACTACTTTGCTAAAGCTATATATTTCCCAAGCAAATAGGGTAATATTTAATTTATATACATTTGCACATCTATAAATAAAACTGACTCAACTGGAGAACCTTAGAACTTATTTTCACTTAAACTATTTACAACTTTTGGTTTTATAAAAATTTGCATGTCCATAATTATGGCAAATTAAAAATGAAGTGTAAAGATATGTGTAACAGCCTTTTGTAGCTTACACCTTTGACACTGTATAATACAAACATTGTGGAAATGTAACTACTGATCTTTAGCCAAGCAAAATAGGTCTAACTGAGAAGCCTTAAATTCTTTGCAACATAGTTTTCTTCTTGAAATTCATGTAATTCACTCAATATTGTACAGTGCTACAGATTATTCTCAAGAAAGTTTCTTAAAATCCTACTTGTATGGTGTAAACTACTTTAACATTTAAACCGTTTATTTGTATCATAGGATCAGTGGCTTTTCTCTATGACAATTTTACCTTTTTACTTTTCATTTATTCATAAATGAGAATAATATGCTTTATAAGACCAACAGACATTTCCTCATAATTCTAAGATGTCAATACAAAGTGAAGACGGTTACTACAGCTGCTTCCCTGTCTTCATTACATTGGAACAGGTGGCAAAAACGGGACTGAACATAAAGGACTGGGTCATTGATAGTTCTCAGAGCTACAAATCAAAGAGGGAGGAGTGAAGAATTAGTATGAGTGTAAGAGTGTACTGATAGGTGGTGGCAGCCCCTCTAATCCCAACACTTAAGAGGCAGAGGCAGGTGGATCTCTGAGTTTGAGGCCAGCTTAGTCTATCGAGTGAGTTCCAGGACAGCCAGGGATGTTGCAGAGAGAAACCCTGTCGAGAGAAAGAGAGAGAGAGAGAGAGAGAGAGAGAGAGAGAGAGAGAGAGAGNAGAGAGAGACAGAGAGAGAACACATGCAAAAAAAAATAGAAAAAAAAAAGGAGAGACAGGGAGGGGGCAAGAGAAAGAACAAGAGGTGGCACACTTCCAGCTTCCAACACTCAAGCTTTAGCATCATGCATTCAAGATGTCATTCTCATCCTTTTAGGACTGCCAAGATACTCCAGAAATCATTTCTGCTGTCCTATGTAAGTACGTCAATACAGTGAACAAAGAAAACAAAATGATTATGGAAATAACGCAATTGGTTCAAGACTATCAACAGAGTTGATTAAGTTACATGTATCTAATTTGAGAACTACTTTAACCAAGACTATTTCATTAGTAACAACTGCAGAGATTTTCTGAATCAATTATTGCACATGTGCTTGGAATTCACCAGAACTCTTGTCCCATGAAGTCAATGGAGACCTAGTTTGATTCATAAATAGGGGCATACAATAATGAAATAAAGAAACCCCAGACAGAAGTCACTCTAGTAGACTCAGTTTACAGAGATAAAGCTGAAAACAGCTGGTACAGCTAGAACACGCACAGGCTGTCAGGACTCTTCTTTGTTGCAAATCTAGATATTTGGTATTTAATTCTGGTCTCTTGAATGAACATAACTACAGTAGATTATTATCTCACAGCAATAATAAATAAAACTCACTTACTCAGTCATACAATTCTACTTCCTTCTTCTTCCCTAACCTTTTCATAGAGGATGTACAACATGAAGGTCAAAGTGCATCCAGTTCTCCAACACTTCAGAATTCTGCAGAAAAACTACTTTAGAATTTTCCAACAAGTCAAATTATCAATCAATAAAGACATCTTAAGGCACACAAAACTTCAAAACCTTTTCTAAAGATATTGCAGAATACTTCAAAAGCTTGAAAAAGAAAGTGAGCCAAGGAAGAAGAGACCAAGGCAGCTAAAAAAGGAATCAGGGAATTTTTCAGGAACACAGCAGTGAACAATGTGCCAGGACATGAGCTATGTAAAAGTTTATGAAGACAGAACTGGGGGTGGCCAAGCAGGTGCTAGACACTGAGACCGAGGACCCTAGTTCAGTCTGAGAGCAATTTGGTGGAGAAAACTGGCTCCTGCAAGCTGTCCTCTGCTCTCCACATGTGCACACACAAAGTAATGCACTAACACAACTGTACAGTTTCAATAAAAAAGGAGAGCTGCAGAAGGACACTTCTATAGGAAACAAAATGCAAACCATGTGCTGATCATTTCCATGGACACTGCTCTAGCAAAGCTTAGTCTCCATAGAGTAAAATAAACCATTCAAGGAAGGTAAATAAAATATGTTTTGCTACAACAATATTTTTATAAGTAGCACTGTAAAACTGACTGGAACTTATTAAAATGCTATCTCTAGTGGGGTGAATGTAAGAGCAAAGGAAGAAGGGTAATATCGAATGTCCCAGTTTCAAAGAGTAATTAAGCACTCAGAAGGAAAGCCTCCTACCCGCCAGCACAAAAAGCCCCTCTAAGAGGTTAAAATGTCTGCTGGCCTTTCTGACATTCTATTTGGATGAAAAAGGAATGGAAAGATGTGGCATCTATCTCTATATTTAAATTTTTAAACTACACAACTACTTTGAAATTTTAAGAAGTTACATAAAGAATTTCCATTGAATCTGATCAAATTATACTATATATGGAAGAAACTGTTGAAGAATAAATTTAGTGTATCCTAAAAATTCTGTATTCAACAAAGGAAATTCTCTAACAACTGACAAAATTGTTTTAAATTAAACACAAGGTCGAATTGGTGAGGGACAATTATTCTGTAAATTATATTTTAAATAAATGCTGACCGGCCGAGAGCCAGGCAGGAAGTATAGGTGGAAAATCAGACAGGAAGTAGAGGTGGAGAACAGGAGTATTCTGGGAAGGACGCTCTTCCGGAGTCCTGCGCAGACCACAGAAGAAGCAAGATGTGGCCTGCCCCGCTAAAAAAGGTACTGAGCCATGTTGCTAACATATACTAGAATAATATACGTTATAAGAGGTAATACAAAGCCTGAGCTAATGAGCCAATCAGTTTATATATAATGTAGACCCTCTGTGTGATTTTCTCTGGGACTAAATGGCTGGGGAGCTGGGCAGACAGAAACCCCAACAAGCAGGCCCTCATGTTACAGAATGGCGCCCACGTGGACAACTGCATCCACATAAAACCTGAGAGAGCTTGGGAAGTAATTCTAGACAGGAAAGAAGAGAAGCTGGCCCTCATGTTACACTGAATGGTCTAAGTTCAAAAAGCAGTAAGTTCATAACACTATAATGATGGTTTGAAGGATACATTGCAAAAGACAAGACCAGGAGGCACCAGACTAAGCTGATATTCATTTCCTGTGTTGGCTTCATGAAACTGTAGTAGACTTCAGTTACCAAATACACAATGGTAGCAGCCACTGTGAAGTCAACCAGCCACTGATATTCTGGAAAGTAATGCAATGCTGAAAAATAAAAGGGCAAGAAAAGTTTCAGTTAAATTTAAAGCTTATGAGGATCAATCCACATAACCTTAAGTATGCTTGCAGGAGACCGAAAATTTCAACACTTAACATTAATTTTGATAGTTCATAAATTAAGTAGTAAAAACAATGTTGAACTGATTACTATAAATTATTTAAATTGTTATTAAAAATAAATACAAATATACTGGTGTTTTCTTAACCAATCAGCTTATTTATATAAAAATTAAGTAAATAATTTTTCTTTGGTCTATGTTAACTTCAATAAATTCAATTTGGTTTAAAATACAAAAGGTTTACATTCATTTCAGATTTAAACCACTGATGAAGGACTAGTATTTTCCTTGTATCCCTTCTCTCTCCAAGACTTTTATCGTGAAGGAGTGTTGAATTTTGTCGAAACTTTTTTCAGCATCTAATGAGATGCTCATGTGTTTTCTTTTCTTTCAGTTGGTTTATATGGTGGAATACATTGGCAGGTTTTTGTATGCTGAACTATCCCAGCATCTCTGGGATGAAGCCTTTTTGGTCATGGTAGATTAGTTTTGTGATGTCTTTTTTGTTTCGGTTTGCCAGTATTTTATTCAGTATTTTTGCATCAATGTTCATGAGTGAGGATGGTCTGTCAGAAAATTTTATTTTGAATGATGGAATCATTTGTTGAAGGGCTGTTGTTTTATGTAAAATCAACATACTACCAGTTTTCCGTTAAGAGAGAATAAGAAGTGTGTTTGTTTATTTACTGTTTATGTGCAGTAACTCACACATTTACTAGCCAGAACCTGGAAACAACCCAGATGCCTCTTATTCGAAGAATGGATAAAGAAAATGTGGTACTTTTACACAATGGAGTACTACACACCAGTAACAAATAATTGCATCTTGAAATTTGCAGGCAAATGGATGGATCTAGAAAAAAACACATTGAAGTAACCTGGATCTAGAAAAAAAAAAAAACCCACAATGAGGTAATCCAGACCAAGAAAGACAAAAATAGTATGTACTCACTCATAAGTGGTTTTTAGACATAAAGCAAAGAAAAACCAGTCTACAAGCCACAACACCAGAGAAACTAGACAACAAAGAGGACCCTAAGAGTGGCATACAAGAAGCTACATAAAAGGTGAAATAGACAAGATCTCTTGAGTAAATTGGAAGCATGGGGGGTTACAGGAGAGGGTAAAAGGAGAAAAGGAAGTAAGGGAGGGGAGAAAAACATTTAGCTCAATAAAAACAATTTAAAAAAAGAAAAAAAGAAAAAAATTCTAATAATACATGCAATTCTATTGCTCTGTGTATTTCATTTGATTTGAACTTTTTACAAAATATAGTGTTTTATATACTCCAGAGTGTGATAGTTATCAAGTATGTATACAGGCAACTAAAGTAAAATTGATATTCTTAGCCATATATTAACCCATATGATCAAATTCTTTTATCTCTATTTAATAATATAAGCATATCTGTCCCTTCATTAGAAAACTGGGAGTCAAAATAATATCAGAGGGCAGAAAGCTCAGATGTAAAGTGGTTACTTATATGAGGCACTTGGTTCAAAAAGAGTACCACAAAAAAGAAAAGAGGCTCAGACAAAACCTATCTGCACAATCATACACATGCATGTACATTCGCAAAAACACACAATCACCAAGCAACATGCCACTGCTTCTCTAGTTAACAAGAATGTTCCTGATGTTAAATAGCCAGTTGCTAAACTAGTACCATTTGTAAGTACTTCTAAAAACTGTGATAGCATATGTTAAGAAGCTTCATGTGAAAGCTATATCACCTAAGTGCATTGTTTAAGTTAGCAGTCACGGTCTCATTGATTTGTTATGTAACATAAAGAATATAACTGCCAAGTTATTAAATTTTATATAAATGAGTTTAGGGGAAAAAAAGGAGGCTTGGTACTGATATCTACCCAAGACATCTGAATATAACAACACTGACACAATGTTTGGCTAAGTAGCTTGTAAATTTTCAGTAAATTTTAGCTGGTAATAAAAACAGCAACAATATACAGAACTCAGTGAACACTTTTATACAAGTACACACACATACAGAACTCATCGAAATGTGACATGGCTGATCAAAATAACAAGGTGTCTTGAAAATTACATTGAGAAAGTAAAAAGAAAAAGGATGGCTATCAATATTTAAATGAACTCATGAAATTGATTTACAAAGTTCTTCACTATCATTTGAGGGTTATAGGTTTCTCCTACAAATACTTGCAAGTTTTATATGATTAATACTCAGTCTTCAACTAGTAAAGATTCTGATGTTACTTTATATCATAAAATAATTTTATATAAGATGCTAGATAAATCTGCTATCATTTTTGTTAAAGTTGGCATGACTCAGTCCTAGGAAAAACTAAATTACAAAATAATATTTTATATATTATCTGAAGTATTGTTTAAGTTAATGCAGCCATTTAAATATGTTGCATAATATATCTCAAACCAAAAGATGGAATGAGGAATGACACTACAAACACATCAAAAACCCACCCAGAGGACACTGAAATCCTTGACATCTGTGCACCAAATCCAAGTTCATGAAAAAAATACTCCTGCAACTAAAATCACATCCTGACCCCAAACTATGATAGTGGACGACTTCAATACCTACTCTAGTCAACAGATAGGTCACCCAGACAAAAAAAAAAACAGAGAAATGCTGAAGCTAACTGACATTATAAACCAAATGGACCTAACAGATGTTTCCAAAACATTTCACCCAAACACACAAAAAAATACCTCCTCAGCACCTCACGGAACTTTCTCAAAAACTGAGCACATATTGGTTATAAAACAAGTTTCAACAGGTATAAGAAAACTGAAATAACAGCCCATGTTCTATCTGATCATCATGAATTAAAGATGGATAACAAGGGCAGGAATATCAAAAAGCTTACAAATTCATAGAAAATGACCAATACAGTATGGAATGAAAAAATGTGCTACAAGACAGAAATTCACAAAGAAATTTAAAAAATTTAAAACTGAATGTAAATAAAAACACAATACACCCAAATCTATGATAAGACACCATCAGGGCAATTCTAAGAGGCAAATTCATACAACACAAATGCCTACATAAAAAAACTGGAGATCACATGAGCAACTTAACACCGAGAGTTCTAAAATAAGAAGGAATAACATCCCAAAAGGGTACAGAAAGAAATAATCAAACACAGGACTGAAATCAATAAAATAAACCAATGAAATGAAGAGGTGATTGTTTGAGAAAATTAGTAAGACGGTTTAAGCCCTTAGTCAAATTAACTAAAAGGGAGAGAATATCCAATTATTAAAATGAGAGATAAAAAGGGAGACACCACAACAGACAACTAGGAAATACAGGGAATCGTAAGGAGAGACTTTAAAAATCTGTACTTTATCAACAGGAAAACCTAAGTTAGCACAGAATACTAACAAAGAATTAACACCAATGCTCCTCGAATTATTCCCTAAAACAGAAACTGAAGAAATAAACATAGATGCAAAAATACTCAATAAAATATCTGCAAACTGAATCTAAGAACACAGCAAAAAGATCAGCCCCTATGATCAAGTAGACTTCATCCCAGAAATGCAGGAATGGTTCAACATATGTAACTGCATAAATGTAATCCATCAAATATGCATTTTTAAGTACAAAAACCACACGATCATCTCATTAGATGCAGAGAAGGCTTTTGACAAAATTCAATCATTCCTTCATGATAAAAATCCTAGATAGACTGGCGATCGACCATAAAAAAGGCAATTTTCAGCAAATCCATAGCTGAAACCAACCTAAACTGAGAAAAACTCAAAGACTTTCCAGTAAAACCAAGAAAAAAAAAAGGGTCTATTCACTTCATATTTATTCAATATATAGTGCTTGTAATCTTACCTAGAGCAATCAGACAACTAAAGACCATCAATAGTATACAAATAGAAAGGAAGTCAAAGTATCTTTATTGGCAGATGATAGACTTTTATATATAAAAAATTTCTAAAAACTCTACCAGAAAACTTTAATAGCTGATAACACTTTAAGCAAAGTAGCAGGATACAAAGCTAACAAACAGAAATTAGTATACAAACCACAAACTAACTGAGAAAAAAATTAAGGGAACAATACCTTTCACAATAGCCTCAAAACAACAAAACAAAACACAAACACTTAGGATAACTCTAACCAAGTAAGTGAAATACTTGTATAATAAAATTTAAGACATTGAAAAAGGAAATTGAAGATATCAAAAGATGGAAAGATATCTCAGTGACTGGTAGGAATAGAGTAAAAAATGGTCATCCTACTAAATTAATCTACAGATTCAATGTAATCCCCATCAAAATTCCAAAGCAATTCTTCATGGAAATTGAGAGAAACAATTTTAGTATCACCATATCCTATACCAAGGTGTACTACAAAGCTATAATAATAAAAAAAACACCAAGATATTGTTATTAAAATAGACATACTGATCAGTGGAATAAACTGAAGACTCACACATAAGTCCACACACCTATGGAAACAGAAGTCAGTAATATACAATGGTAAAAAAAGGCAGCATTTTCAACAAATGATACTTTGTCATCTGGATGGCTGCTTATAGAAGAATTAAAATAGATTATGATTTATCACCATGCACAAAAACACAACTTTAAATGCATCAAGGCCTTCAACATAAGGCCAAGCAGTGAATCTGATAGAAGGGAAAGGGGGGAATAGTCTTAAACTACATGACAAAGGAAAAGGCTTTCTGAACAGAACACTGATAGTGCATACACCAAGAACAATTACTAAGTGGAAATTCATGACACTAAAAAGTTTCTGTATGGTAAAGGACACCATCATTAAGTTAAAGTGGCACTAAGGGCTAGTTGAGGGTTCATATGGATGCCTACAAATATAGAAGCTTCCTAACATGTATGTACATATGTATATGTGTGTATTAATACATGCATACATACATCTATACTCACATATGAATGAGATATAGTTGGTGTCACCAATAACAATACTCCAACTAGATAGCTCTCACCACCAAGTGAAAACTTCAGTGCCAGGGTTATATCTAGATGCATTGTTGTTCAAAGGAGCCCCTTGGAAACTCCCAAACATCTCAGGCTATTGGTTGCTTTCTATCAAATACCCCCCCCAAAGGGTTCAAGAAGCCATGTGGTGAAGGAGAAAAGATTTTAAGTGCCAGACATGATGGATGACTGCAAGGAAACAGTGTCTTTCAGACACAACACTGACACTGATAAACAAACATATGAACTCATGAAGACTATGGTAACATGCAGAGCTCCTGGAAAGGTTTATGTCAGATGGGGTCCCAATGTTGAGAAAGTAATGGACGTGGGGATCCATCCCTAATGAAGAAGACTATCTCCAACTGACATTGGTTTGCAAAAAAAATTAGTTTTCTCCAATAGCGTCTCATTGGGTATATTAACCAATATATTAAGGCAAGCTTCCTGCCAAGCAAGAGATGGCTAACACAAAACAAATTCAATGGCAGTTTGTTATACTTTTGTCTCAGAGTGTTTTGGCCATTTTTGTCTTAATTATCTTTTGCTTATTTATTATGGTTTCCAATTTTTGTGGTTTGGTAGTGGGGATGTGTCTGTATGTTTCTTGTAACTTTTTTAAATTCTGGTTTGTTTTTGTTGTTGTTGGTGGTGTTTTGTTTTACTCTCTAAAGAGGGGAAGGCCAGAGCTGAGAGGGTGGAGAAGTGGGGAGGGCCTAGAGGACCTAGAGGGGAATCCTGATTAGACTACAGTATGACATTTTTTTCAATAAAAATATTAATGAATGTACTATTTTCTCATTTTTCATATAAACCAGTGAGTCTCACATCTAGTTATATATCAAAACCATTTGTTTCACTTTTGAAGTCAAATTTCCAGAGCCTATTCTAGAGTCATTGAATGTTTAAAGAGAATAAGAAATCTTAAAAGATCTCTTCAGTAATATGCACATATAAGGTTTGAAACCTAGCGTGAGGAACATCACGCCAGAAGTTTCCCCATCTAGGATTCAATTAGCTTCATATAGAATTCATTGTAAACTTAAAATCATTATAGTCATATTATTATAGAAACTGAGGAGGAAAAGTAAATTATTTATTTTGATATATTCAATGGATAAAATTGATTTGTGATTTTTTCAACTTAATATCTAACACTATTACAATAGTTGAATTATTAAAACACAGATGCCTCAATATGCAAATGTAGTTTAAACTGCATTATTAAAGTAGATTATAGAAAATAAGTTTTAGAAGTCACGATTACAAGACTGTAATTTCAGCCTAATAACCAGAAGCTATAAAAAGGCTGAGCAACTTACCTACTTATTTTTCCAGAACTGGGGAAAATAATACCATATAAAGAGAAAAGAAAAATTTTATTTGAGTAAAGTCATTTGGAGCTGTTAAGTTCATATGTTAGACTTCACACTCTGTAGAATGAACTCATGATTAGGAAAATACACAAATCTTACCCCATAAACAAACAAAACCATAGTCACAACAAAGTGTACTCGCTGCCATAGACGGTAAGCAGAACACGTACAGGACTCCCTTACCTAGAGTATCCACTTCTGTAACGGACTTGGTTTCTAGATGAAGGTCAATATCTTTTGGAATGGTTAGTGGTTTATTTTCAATATGACCATTGTATTTTCTGCAAAATTAGACAAGTCACACAAAACCAAATTATTCAGTTATCTAAGTGCTTACATCCCACTAAATGCAAAAGAGATTTTAAGTTTCATTCTAATGTTACCCTAGATGAGGTCAGATACTCAAAAACAGTATTCCAAGGAGGCTACAAAATGCTCAAGTAAATTATGTTACTATGTAATTGGCCAGAAAAAAATTATCTAAACTAGCAAGAGAAACAAATCCTGCTGGCTAGTATAGTGTTTCATACCCATGTTTCCTACTCTCTTTTGAAGATTTAAAAACAACCTAGTATCTCTTTCGTAGGCACAAGATTGAAGGAATGGAAGAGAAAATAAAATTCTCTTTGAAATGATGTACACACCTATACACACAAACACAGCTGTAATTGTAGGTAGGCCAGAGATGAATGAGTATATTAAAATGAATGTTCGTAAGACATTCAGAAACATAAAAGGCAACTACTGGTGGTGACTACAAAGACTTACAGACAGAAAACCAGCAAAGATCTTTTAAGTTTACTTGTGTCACTCTTAAAGTTACATTGTAAGGACAATCAAATGAATATAGAAAGCAATAAGCTGAGTTTTAATAAGATTTTATTATTTTAATATTATATTTAATTGAATAAATAAAAATGGGGAGAATCTCAGTGCTAAATTTCAGTAGGCAAACCCAACCATGACTACTGCTGTGAGTAGATGACGGCATCACCACTGCACCTTTCTGTAATTACAACACCGGCAAATCCTGTAAGGGCTGGGCATTCAGCGCAGCTCAACACTGCCTGCCTGCCCTGGATTTGATCCTAGGATGCCATAAACCAAGAGTGGTGATACATGGCTGTTACTGGGAACTGGAAGCAGGAGGATCAAAAAGTTTGAGGTCTTCTTCTGCTCCCAGTCTGGGCTACATGAAACCCAGTCTAAAAAGGAAAACAACAGATTATAAGGCATGCAAAAAGAATCCAAATATTTACCAAATGAATAACATACTGCATAATTAATTCCCACAACTGTTTGACATGGTAACAATGGCCATCAGCAGAGTTTCAGTGCTTAAAAACAAAAACAACTAAAAACTAACTAACAGAATTAAATTTCTGGTCCTTAAGTATATAAACTTGGGAAATTCATTTCATACTTTTTAAATTAGTTTGAGTTTTTGTCAGAATGTGTGTACTACATACACGCAGTCCTCTTGGAAAAAATGTCAACTAAATTATTGCGGTGGTTATGTCTATTAATTTGCAATTGTACATGAAGTATTTTGGAAGCTAGAACATTGGTTGATACGTTTTTGAAGAACTACTGAAATTTAAAAAGAGTAAGTAAGGTTCAGGACTAATAATTCAATGAACTTCAGTGTATATTATAATCAGTGAAGAAGAAAAAGCCTTAGTTGAAGCCCAGTTAAGGAAACAAAAGCTAACGTGGAGAGGACATCAATGCTGACTTTCTCAGAATTAACTACAGGTATGCAATTTTAAAGCCCGAAAAGCTCTTCCATATGACTATGTCCAATCAAAGTTGATTCAACAATGACTACTAACAATGAGGCATGTTATTAGTATATACTCAAAATAGAAAGCGCTGGGCTGAGGGTTAAAGCTCACTGCTAGAGCTTCTGCTTAGTACACCTAGAGGAAGAGCAATGAATGGACCCTCCAAAGTCATAGCTACCTCTATTCCTCTGAATATAAGGACACTAAGTCGATAGTTCAATCTACCCAGAAACACAAGGTAAGGCAATGGCATGATATCTAGCAATAGTAGTAGCAAAGATTCACAAATGACATCTTTGAAAGATTTGTAGACATCATTGCAACTCTTCTCTTAATCAACCCAAGTAAGTATCTGTAAATAATGTTTTCATAATTTAAATAAGAAACAAATTAGCTACCTTTAAGTAATACAGCAATCTTCTTGCATTTACATACTGTTTTCACTTAGTGAGATTTATATGGGTTCCGATGTCAAATACATTAACTATTCAAGAATAAAGTTACTCTTTGAGTAAAATAATTGTTATTTTGTGCTTATATTCTAATTTCTATTTTACTGGAATTTGCATGGGTTCGATCTGGAATTTATCAACTATTTACAACATAGTTAATAAGCATCCCTTTAATCAAAGCATAAACTATATCTGCACAATGATGTTAAATGTTTCATGTTAGAAGCACATCAAGCTAACTCACCTGTCTTTTTTACTTCTTCCTTTCTGCTGCTTCCCTGCAAGGATTCTCAATTCTTCTTCGGAAGGATGTTGATACCACCTCAAACTAAGGGAGGGAAAAAAAGCCCTTTTAAACAAATCACTGAAACTGACCAGATTATTTATATATTCTACAAATATTTACTGAGTTTCCAATTTGTGAAGACACTGTAGGGAAATAACCAGGTGACAACTGCAATGCAGACACTGTTCTTAAGCCTTACAAAGCTTAGATGCATACCCAGGCAACACTTCGATGCACTTACTAGATGCCAGGCCCTGGCAGGCTGCATGGAGTCTTGACATAAACCAAAGTGATAAGAACTCTGCAGGAGATTGGACACATTAATTCTCCACTATCCCTCATTTAAATGAAGTGATAGATATCTTTAAAAAAGCAGGCTGAATGCTCCCTCAAATTTATAAGTCATCTTTCTATTTTTCCTTTCTACCACACAAAATATCCACATCATTTAATTGTCCCAAGCACCAACCGCCTCACTAAGACTTTCCTGTTTTACTGAGTGGTCTCACTATTTACCAGTCACTTAAATTTAATAATCATTATCTTACTCTTGGGGTAATCAAATGTTGCCATCAGTTTATCCAACGTTTTAAACTCTCTGCACTCTACTGCAAACCTGAGTGTAACTTAACAGTCTTCTGTGGTATGACTATCACAAAACTCCCTCCCTGATCTGTGCTCCCCTGGACAGCCTTCCAATCCACCCACTCAGAGCCCACTTGGCTCTTTTTCCATAATGGATATCTCGTCAAAGTACATTAGCATGTGCAATCTTTCTCAAGGCTACTCAAGGCAGTGCAATGAGTAGGCTATGCCAGGACTCTCATCAGGATCCTTGCCATACATTGTTACAAAGAATGATAAACACAAACCTTATGCACTATTTTCTAAATCATAAAACTCTAGATTATAATATGACATGTCTAAATGGAAAGAAATATCAACAACTAACTTGCTCTTTTAAAAATCCTATAGAACTGACAATCTGGGCAATGACTGATATTGATATAAAAGAATTTGACACAAATTCTGAGATGTCATTGGGATTATGTTAATTTTTAAGTTTACATTTAGAAGGATACTGAAATATTTATGGCTAAAATAATACAATGTTTAAAATTTGCAATATAATATGTTGGGGTAAGGGTAGATGAACCCAAGAATAGAAGAAACATGTCTGAGGACACAGGAATTAATGATATTCATCTGTCTACTGTTTGAAACTTCCTATAAGACATGCCCCAAGGCCTTAACATGTACAGAACTTGTGACTTCCTGCTCCACAGTCCTGTATGATGAGCTCAGAGCTCACTTCTCAACTTTTCAATCATTTCCTACTTCAAAAGGACAGGCTACCTTGACTAAAACGACATTTTATTTCTCAGAAATTCTTTCATCTTATGGTGCTTTTGCACACACTCTTCTTTCTGGCTATAAACACCTATACTGCAGTATATTTCCTGTTTCACCAGGCAGTCTTTCAGTTCTATAATACAGAATGTATCATCTGTTCTTTGCTCATTCTGGACAAAGCTTCAAAAGCTCAAAGTGACAGTTTGTTATAGAATCTAGTCATAGGAAACGCCAAAAACATGATTAAAGGATTGGAATTTTCAATCACTAAACCTTCAGTTACAGGAAAGGAACCAGAGTTTGAGTTCAATTATTTAAATCAATGATATAAAATCTACTTCATAAAATTCTATCTATGGATGAAACTCCCTCAACTCTGTATGTCAAAGCTTGCTGTAATCTTCTGGTTGGTTATCACACGGATGGACCCAGAAGGGGAAACCTTCAAGGTGAGAAGTGAAAACTGGTCAGGTGGGATAGGGAGCCCAAAGCACCAGTTCCTGAAATGTCCCTGTATTGGCAGCAGAGGGATAGCCACAAAGAACAATGTATGTTTTGATAATATGGCATTGCTATGGATATTACGGGTCTCCAGCAGAACTAATGCTAGACATTCAAGGGGCTATGAAGCAAGCACACCACAGGTCAGGGGAACCCTAAGGGTACAGTGATGTTATCCGTTACATGTCTATTTTGGTCAAAATGCAACTTTCACATGAGCTTCATATAAATGTGGTCTTGAGGAGAAAGGTCTCTGCCTGCATGTGTCTATGTCTTCCTGGGCATGGCTTGTGTGTGCCTTGAGGCCTTTGCTGGAGTAAATAGCCTATGTCTTTCTTACCTGCTTGGGACTACTGACTTCTTAAACTTCCAGACCTCCCATGACCCACCTTCTTCCCTGGCATGGAACTTGGATCTCATACCTCAGCTCTCTGTCCAAGAAAACCAGGGACTTCTGCTTTCTTGACTCCTACAAACTCCTGCCTTGATGTTCAACACAAAGGTGTAAAGTGGAGAACTAAAGCTACATTAATTCCTTCTAGTGAGCAGCTTTGGAACTGGATGTCTAAACTTTTAAGCGTATTACATATTTCCCCCAATTTCAACCCATCTCCTAGTTATAGGGTTACCTCTTTAGAGAAGAGTTGTTAAAGTGGCAGGAAAAGGTCCTTTACATCATAGATGTGAAAGCTACCTTTCAGTGGAAACAAGCCATTGTTTCCTCCTTTGGGAGTTAATTCAGTTGAGCAAGTCAATTGGTTAAGGGTTAAAGGGTCACCCCTGAGAAAGGCAGTTTCACCTACTGCCGTCTTTAAAAACGGGAGGAATATCTACTCCTCTAGTGAGATAACAGACCTTCCCTTGCCCACAATTCCCACCCTCTGGACAGTTGCTCTCTTTCCATTTCCTTTTTCTTCATTCTTTTGAAAACATGTGGACCTGATGCTTTGAGTTTTCTCACTCTTTGTCTAAAGTTTTCCAGCCCCTGTTTTTGGCAGTGGCTTCATTCTTCTGAATCAAGGCCTAACTTTAAGAGGCACTTTCTGTTCTCCAGGTGATTGCTGAAATTTATAGCTTGCCTGCCCTCAATAAAATTACCCTAAAGTTTCTTTTGAGTGTGTTCTTAAACTCTTTTATTAATGAGGTTAAGAACCCAAGAGGGGGTGGGGTCTGCTTGTGGACTCTAGTCCTCCCCAAATTTTCTGGTAATATTCTGATTGTGCATGTGAAGGACACAGAAACTACATGCCTTTCCCCAGATCTTATCATATGTGCATCTTTTACAGAATGAAAAGTATAGAAGTTTCTCGAATTATGAGTCACTCAGCAGAATCACAGCATAGCCAGCTGCCAGTTGGTCAGTTAAAAACAGAACAGTACTCTAACTTTTCTGAAGCTGACTTACTATTTTACTTTGTGTGTGTGTACCTGCAAAGGTAGTATAGTTACTGGCATATAGTAAGTGCTCAAAAAGGATCACTGAATCAAAATAATTCAGTTTTCCTCTTAGTTTAATGGACACACACACACACACCAATCAAGTCTCTAAATTACAATTAACAAATGAGGAGGAACTTCCTGCTATTTCTAATCAAGCCCAGAACTTTAACTTACAGTTGATTCTCGTTATTCGCGGTAGTTATGGTCTATTAAGTCGCCGCGAAACACTGAACCATTGCTCCTAGGGGAAATACAGGGTTAGGATCCTGCGAGCCTCTGGTCACAACAGCTTTCATCAACTGATCATCAAAATCTTGTTATACGTGTTCCTACTTTAAAAGGTTTTATTTAAGATTGTTGATTCATTAACATTGACTTCACAGCAAGTAGTACTATCTCATGCCTGAATATAGCCTTTCTAATGTCTATAATCATCAATATGGCATTTTCCCGTGTTCTGTGAATCATTCCAACATAATCTTGAGCTACATTACAGCTTTTGTGTGCTTATGAATATTAGACAACGACTCAGCCTTATGTTTGGAGGTCATTTTATTTTTATTTTATTTGTGACAGGATTTCTCTATGTAGTCCTGGCTGACCAGGAAATCACTGTGTAGATCAGGCTGGTCTCAAACTACTTCCTGAACACTTGGATTAAAGCTTGCACGCTGGGCCTGGCCTAGACGTCAGATTTTTAAATAGCAAAACTATCCAAAAAAAGTCAAAGTGAAATAAAAGCAGCCTCGACAAGACAAACAGGATGTCTACTATGAGAGTCAAAAGAAGCAGGAAAAACAGGCCCCAACTGGGAAGATATGTGTAGGCCCACACAAACTCTGTACCACCCTGTAGAAATCCACGAGGAAGGCTCTATCCACATACTGACTCCAGTGTGTGTGGAATGTGGTGTATGCATGTGTATATGTTCACAAGCACACAGGAACTAGTGGGGCAGTGCACTGGGTATCCCCTCCATCACTTCTGCCCTACACCATTGTCTCTCCTGAAACCTGGATGGAGCTTACAAACTGAGTGTGTCTGTATTCTGTCAGGCAGGCAGTAAGCCACAGCTCCTGCTGTCTCTGCCCACCACCCTAACAAGGTGACAGGACATCAGGGAACCACCTTTGTTTGTTCTGGGTGTACAGGATCCACATTCAGGTCTGCATGGCTGCATAGCAAGTGCTTCAATCACTGAGCCTTCTCTCTAGCCCCAAAATATAAGTCCATTTTTCTAAAATAGAGTATATAGTATGGTTTTTACTAGATAATTCAAAATTAATTTTATTAGAATATTTTTATATCTCAAACTCCAATGATACTAGAACCCTTTAGGAACATCTATTTCTAGTCTACCTCTCAGTCATTCACAGGCATTTATGAAGAGCCCATCATGTTAGAGGTATTTTGGCCTGGTTATATATTGATTCAAAATTAAGTCCAATAAAGTCAAAAGCCCTGCCTTTTTGATGCTTCTATTCTAGTCAGAGTAGAATTTAACCATTTTCTAATAAAAAAATAAATTGCAGGTAGTGATAGCACATAAAATAGTGAAAATATGAGATTTCACTTATTAGAGATATAATTAGACCATATATAAAAAACCCAGCATCGTAATGGTTAGGAAATGGAGAGAAGGCATTTCAAGCAAATAATAGCATGTCCAAAAAGCACAGAAGCTTAAAGAAACATAACAACGCAGTAACAAAAAAGTCAACAAGGCAGTATCATCAACAAAAAAAATCTAAGCAGTAAACTCAAGAGGTAGGTAAGAAAGGACCAGATTGTGCCAATCCTTCTAGGTGATAGTACGGAGTATAGACTTTATGCTAAAATAACAGTCTCAAACTTGGGAGGGAGTCGTTCCATTTATGCTTTAAGATTTATTTTGTTGCTCTGTATATCAGTGGGAGGCCAGAAACAATAGCAGGAAGATGTATTCTGGACAGCAATTCACCAGGCAAACTCAGATGGATGCTTGCCCAATTTCCCTTAATAATAATAGTCAGTACTTTGCAGTTTCATTCACTACCACATGGTTCCCACTCTCTATATTTTGTCTCAGAAAAATGTCTGCATGTTTGCAAGAGCTGCACTATGCCTTCTTAACAGAGCTACAAGAATGTACTTAGAGGAAAACTGTTTACTATGTTAAGCAAAAAGCATAATGTAATTTGTATATATATTATGGCATAACGAATGGGGGAAATATTATGGCATAACGAATGGGGGAAATTAAATAAAAAGATTAGGAAGAAATAAAACAAAATTTACATTATTGTTACCTTTGGGTCATGGGCATTTAATTTATATTTATTTATTTATTTATTTATTTATTTATTTATTTATTTATTTGCTATACAATATTCTTTCTGTGTGCATGCCTGAAGGCCATAAGAGGGCACCAGACCTCACCACAGATGGCTGTGAGCCACCATGTGGTTGCTGGGAATTGAACTCAGGACCCTTGGAAGAGCAGGCAATGCTCTCAACCACTGAGCCATCTCTCCAGCCCCCTACCTTTTTTTAAAAAAAAAAAAACATTTTTATCAATTTGCCATTTTTGTTTTTCGCACAGTAGGTATATGCTGAAGTGGAAAACAATAAGAGACAAAAGTAAATTTAAAAGGTTCTCACTGAACCTTTCACATTTAAATATATTAATTTCCATGCATTTGGTTGGCTACTCTGTGCTTTTTCTCACTTATGTTGAGTTTCTATTAATAGCAACATTTCAGATAATAAAGTTAAGCTGTTGTTGTACTTAACTAAATTATTGAATCAAGTTTATAATGTTCATTCTCATATTATCTACTAAATAATTATCTGACCATTATAACAATTCAGCAACACTGAAAGCCAAAAAACAAAAACTAAAGAATTATTGGTCTGAACTTTACTATAAAATTTAAGTAGCAGTGTATGCAGGAGGAAATATAGGAGGGGTGATCAGACTAGGAGAATTCTGGGAAGAGGAAAGGCTCAGTCTGCAGATGCCAGCCAGACGCCAAGAAAACAAGACATATAGGAAATAAGGTAATGCCACAACCACGTGGCAATACATAAACTAAATAAAAATGGGTTAATTTAAGATGTAAGAGCTAGCTAGGAATACGCCTGAGCCATTGGCCAATCAGCGCTTTATTAAACCAATATAAGTGATAAATCTTTACAGGTCAGCATCCTGATATCATGAGACAGGTTTCTAATTGCACAAGCCACTCAATCGATGGTACTATGTGAGAGCAGCCCAAACTGACAAAGGCAGTAACTAATCACAATTTCAGTTTTTATTCTAAATGTTCATAATTATATTAGGTGGAGATAAGATAATTCTCTCCTATTTGTTAAAAGATTTCAAAGAATATCATGAACATTTTGGACCTGGAAGTTATTAAGGCAAAGAGAACAAGGACTCAAGCATTCCATAAAGGCAGTAGCTGAAAATTTAAATCTTTCCCTTGGTCTTAGGTCCTACCTACTGTGCATTTGAATAGTAGGTTTCTCTCACAAAAGGGAACTTCCAGATTGTTGACTCAGGCAACATGCAAACAACAACAGACAAAATTCCAACAATTGAACACTAAGGAGTTATGACATCCTACTTACTCAATATGGAATGAGGCAATATTTGAGTACATTTGACCAAATTATAATTTAATTTTAAGCTATTATTAATGTGTGAGAGGCATGAGAGAAAGAGCAGGAGAGAGTGCACAGATAGTACAAGATCATGCATGCCCCGCACAAATGTGGGAGTCAGTTTTCTCCTACCATGAGTTCTGGTGATTGAACTCAGGTCTTTGTGTTTATGTGTCAAGCACTTTTACCCACTGGGCCATCTCACAACTACTGACCCCCCCCCCCAAAAAAAAAAGTTTTGCTGAGGGACACAGGAAGGAAGGTAGCAAACCAAAGTGAGAGATTAGAAAAATCAAAGTGTAAAGAGAGATGTATGCATGAGGTTTAAGCTGTGCAACAAGGAAAATGAAAAGCAAGGTGGCCAAGAAACTATCATGAGTCAGCAGTACTGTGTTCATGCAAACCCACTATTCAAATGTACGAAGACAGTAACCTATCACTTACCTCTGTGCAAAGAGGAGCCAAGCAAACTTCAAAACAAAAAGTAACTTTTGTTACAATAGAAAGTAGAGAATTCTTTGGCTCAAGTGAGTGGTTATATAGACAGCTGTTCACTCTAACTTTACAAAAACTGCAACTTCTTAGGATTGTTCTTCTGAAGGTAAGGGACTGGAAGACTGAAAGGACCAGGCTCTATAGACTTGCTTTCTAAGGTCAGAAATACACTTCATAAGTTACTGGCCTACGAGATGCTCCTTACTAAACTACTCAGTTTCTCAGAGAGGAGAAATTCCTTTAACCGGGTCTGATAATCTTTAAAAAGTAAAACTACAACTACCTTTTCATAGTGGCTGAGTACACCTGCAACCGAACCAAATGGGTTTCAGGGTTCAGATTTTGCAATATTTACATACATATGGTATCCTGAGGTTGGAATACAAATCTAATTGTGGAATTTATTTGTTTTAATATACATTCTGTCCAAAGGCAATTTTAAACAGTGTTTCCAATGTACATATACTTTCACTATTACTTGGAACATGATATGTCAAACTGACTACTTGTGGTGTTAAACACATTTTAGAATTTAGATAATTTTAGATTTGGGAATTTTCAATTCTGAATGGTCACTATGTATTCTCCTATTAAATATTGGAAAGATGGAACATAAAACACATGGAAAAATTTTTATTTCAAATGACAAGAGGTATAGACTGAGTAATAGATAGTATTTAGGCTCTACTTCATAGTTAGTACGATTCTGTAATCAACAGTCAGTGCTGATGTGCTTTTTGATTTAGAATATAACAAGGCTAGATGCCAAAGAATAACAAAAAGAACACAAGTAAGTGAAAAGAAATCATATACTACCTGTAACTACCTGTGTGTGCACATGTGAGTATATATTACATATTCATGACATACTAAAAGACAAAACACTGCAAGAAAAAAAGGCAAAGAAATAATCCGAAATTACTCAACTGCCAACAGAAATCACAGTTCTACGTGTGATTAGAGAAACATGTCACATTTTAAACACTGTTCACACATGACAGCTCCAGGACAAGATGAGAAGTATAAGAGAAGCTATCAATGAAGCAAATACAGGAGTTCACCCTTTATACTTGGTAGAATGTATCAAAATACCCCTTAATGGGTACTCTTTAAACTACAGACACTATCAAGCCCTATATATGCTATGTTTTTCCTTATATATACTTATTGGTAAAGTTTAATTTATAAATTAGAGGCAGTAACAATGAATAACAAGCAGCAAAATTATACCAAATTACAGCAAAACTTTATCAAGAAACTGTAATAAAAGTAGTTAATATTGCCTCTCATAACCTCACTGTACTATCCTAAGCCTTCTTTTGATGGGGTGAGGTAAATAACGCCTGAGTGATCAGATGAAGTGAGGTATAGACATGGTATAGACAACCTAATCTACAATGTACAGATTCTTTGAATGCACCACTCTGATACCACACAAGTAAGCCTCATCCCCTGACATGGGTCTTAAGTAAATAATAGGTAGTAGCATGTAGTTGGTCAGTTAGGAACATAGTGCAGTTTCATTGTGCTACTCAGAATGGTTTGCCATTTAAAAGATAAACTATTTCTGAAGCTTTTCCATTCAGTATTTCAGACTGGGATGAACTGTAGTGGAAAGTAAAATCACAGGTTTGGGGGAAAATTGTTCTACTAGGCTGTGACTTGGGCTTCTACAGGAAGGTCTGGAGCTGTTTATTTCTCATTATGTGAACCTGAATACATTACTTACAACTTGTTTTCCCACATGTTAAAATGGAACTAATGCCATCTATTCCAAAAATGAAATAGTTATCCAATAATCTTGTTTTTATTTCCGAGGTACAATGAAAACACTTCCCTGTGGCCTTTAGCTAGCTCTAGTCCAAAGGCCCCAGCTTATGAAAAGAATGAGTATTTCCAAGCTTCACACCTCAGGAGCTCTTGATCCATAATCCACCCTCTTCTCATTTGCCAACCAGCACAGCATTAACAGTGGTCACTAAGGTCGTAGAAGAACACAAAAGCCACAAGCAAGACAGCTAGGATCCCTAATTTTCACCACTTAAGAGAGAACTACATTCCTTAATCAACATCTTGTGAAGAGTTCACCTGAAGAACTGCACAGTCACGCTGATTCCCATTTGACCCCATTCATGTCTGGCAGAAGTGAAACAAACCTACATCAATTTCTATGCGCTGGGATAACATGTCCCACTGTGTCTCTTCTACTTCACTCAGAATGTCCAAACGAGGCACTAGATCTTAAAAGATCTGTCAGGTGGTATCAATGGAATTAAGCCAGATTAAAGGCTTTATACTGTTTGTTTTTTTTTTTTAAAAAAAAAGTACTGTTAAAAATTATAGAAAATGTTATTTAGTGAAAACTGGAAAAATAATGAACTTTTTATATTAAAAGTCTTATTGGTTTTAAAAACTGCTCATTTTGCTAGGTACAGTTGCTTATTCCTTGAAGGTACTGACTGACACCTTTGGAAAACTGTCTTAACTATGAGGTCAGTCGCTTGACTCAAGTGTCACTTTAACCTCGGCACTTCAAAGGCACAGGGTCAGAGATACAGGCCATAAGTCAACACGAACACAAGTCCTAAGTTTTAAGAAAATTATCATTTATTTATATTATCATAGAATAAATGAATAGTCTGATAAACACAAAAATAAAAAAGAATCCACTCAAATTCTTTAGCATACCGTTGATTAGTGGTATTTATACATTTGTTCATTCACATAAATGATCTTGCTAAACAGTTCTATTAAACATAGTCATTCCCAAGTCATCCTACAATAGTTTTCGATTGCTAAAATGGCTTCCAATGAAAATTATCATTTAAATGATCAATAGTACATAAGTCACTAAGAAGATATTTGAGTTTTTTTTTCAATTTTAATACAGTATTGTTTCATAGTAATGAAGGCTGACAAAACAGTAATTATTCTGAAGGCTATAAAATCAATGACCATATTCTACTCAATTAATTGACAGTGCTGAGAGTTGGCTTTTGTGACTCCAAAATGCTAGCATCAAACTCTACAAATGTAGATAACACTAAAACATAAAACAGTAAGGATATGAAAGGAAAGAAAAGTAATCTTATTAAAATATGTCTATTAATAGAACTTCACTTAGCATTAAAAACACCTTTATTATTACAAAATACAATCTGTTAACAAGAACAGTCAATATGACACATTCTTGTAAAAGATCAAACTCTAAGTGATGGGATAGCTCAGTGAGAACCCTTCACATAAACAGTACCCTGGATACAATTCCCAGCGGCACAAAAACTCTATAACACATTATTCCAGTTAACAAGTTTATTTTATACAGTTTAAGGTCTGCATGTTTTATTCTAAGTCATTCACTTAGAACTAATGATCCATTGTGGAGCTGTTATTTTATTTTTTTCACAGTCTATGGAATACAAAGTAAGTAAACAAGATCATGGAAGGTATAGTAAACCTACATAACAAAATTTTAGGCATAGATACACGGGCTTCTCAATTTTATCAAAATATT
Source organism: Alexandromys fortis (assembly GCF_014885135.2). Lineage (NCBI taxonomy): Eukaryota > Metazoa > Chordata > Mammalia > Rodentia > Cricetidae > Alexandromys > Alexandromys fortis. Next base: position 11,615,743 of record NW_026067957.1, on the reverse strand, counting down.
TTATCACTATTTAAAACACATTAAACAGTTTATTTCACATTATCAGTATACATATACATATATAAGTGGGCAATATTAAAAACTTTTAAGCCTGAATATTTTTCTATATTTGACTGTCACAAAAAGTATGAAACAGCAAACGTGAATAAAATGAAACATAAATTAGATAAAGGAAAATTAAATTTTTAAAGAGAATAGCCTTCTAAATTAAAGGCTTATTTGTCTTGCTTCCTAAAAGTATTAGTAAGAGAGCCACCCAGTGTGTTCAAATCTCAAAAGGTCTAAACAAAGTAACACGGTTGGCATCTGGTCAGTTACTGAAGTAGTCATGGCACCAAATTCATCACTGACCTTTCGTTTAGGGCACAGGAAGTACTTATGGCTTATATAGATTTTCTGTAATACTATCATCTAATTTCTTTTCTTCTGATTTTATTATATTATACAAATTCTAGCATATCAACCTAGGTCTTTTTTGGAAGCAGTGGAGATAAACAGTATAAAGTTTGCAGTACAACAGGTATATTTAAAGAATACAACATAATTCCACTCTGTCCGTACTAAATTAAGGACATTAAAACAATAAAACAAAGAACATTAGTTCTTATACTAATTTTTTTAATTAAGCCACCAAAAGTAGGAAGTTTTTCTAATTTCATTCAAACATTTAATTTACCACTTGGATTTCTAACTTTTCACCCTCTTGCTGACCAGCTTTTTTAACTAGAAAATAAACTTCCTATTCTCAGTGGTCAGAGAATAGATGAAAGAAGAAAAAGGAAGACTGGAAATAGGAACTGAATTCTTATTGCTTGCGCTATTGCCTTTGTGCAATACATATAAACTACTATGTAAAGAGAAAGCAAGATTCTCTCTCAAAATTCTTTACTGTAATTTTAGAAACAGATTTGAGTTAGTACATGGAGGACGTTACTCAGCCTGGTAAGCTGAATGAAGACCACAGGTACCAGGCGTTATCCTGGTGAAGTGGTATATGCTTACAATACTGGTAATTGGGAGGCAGAAAGAGAAAGACGGGGAGGTGAAGACACCTAAAATACATAATAAACTCGAGACTAGCCTGGGTTACATGAAGTCTTTCTCAAAACAAACAGAAAAGTGCCCATTACAAACAGCCTATCCCTACTTACCTGCCATTACAGAGTAGCCAGCGAGCAAGAGAATAGTGAGGTATAATCTTCTGCATGACACTGGCCATCACCATGGTAACAACCAGCTGTATACCTATCACACCCTGTGTGAAAAAGGAAACAAATTTAACAATAAATTAATTAATGTTTGGGGACCCTGCTGGAAAACTCTCTATACATTTTGAAAACTATATTTAAAAAAAAAAAAACGGACTTTCACAATAAAATATCTCTTGCATGGACTGGAGAGATGGCTAGATGTTAAGAGCACTGGCTGCTGCTGCTCTTCCAAAGGTCATGAGTTCAATTCCCAGCAAACACATGGTGGAGCACCTAAAATGAGATTTGGTGCCTTCTTCTGGTGAGTAGGCACACATGAAGACAAAACAATGTAGACATAGAAAAGTAAATCAATCTTTTTTTTTTTTTTTAAATCTCTTCCTTTGGCATTTAAGCTTCCAAGACCACATACAAACTTAAAGCACAGTATGGGATGTCACGCCTATAGACCTCTTCAGACTCCCAAAGTATCACATGCAAGCAAATCCAAGTGAAATAAACTAAACACTCAAAATTTATACCCAATAAATACTCAACATAAATTAAGGGTATCTGGTCAATTTTCGTGAAAATTCTGAGGTGCTGAGAAGGTATTTTTTTTGTGTGTGTGTTTCGTGAAATGTTTTGTAAATATGTTAGGCTCATTTGCTTTTTAATGTCTGTTAGCTCCAGTATTTCTCTGCATAGTGTTCGTTTGGATGACCCAACTGGTGAGAGTGAGGGAGTAAAATCTTCCACTCAGTGGGAGTCAGTCACATTGTGAGGGTCAATATGTGATTTAAGCTATAGTAGGGTTTCTTTTACTAACTTGGGTGGCCTTGTGTTTGTTACATAAATGCTATGAATTTAAATGATGTCCTGGTGGATTTTTCCTAGAAGAGTATGTAGTGTCCTGCCCTATTATCTTCTGATTGGTTTTAGTTTGAAGTCTATTTTGTCAAATATTAAAATGGCTATAACAGTTTGCTTCTTAGATCTGTCTGCTTGGAATATCTTTTTCTATTATTTTACCCTGACATGATGTCTATCCATGATGTTAAGGTGTGTTTCTTGGATGCAGAAAGGTGAATTCTATTTTTGCTTTCATTCTATTAGTCTATGTCTTTTTACTTGGACATTGAGATGACTGAGGTTAAGAGATATCAACGAACACTGTTGATTCCTGTTAATTTGTGTGTGTAGTGCCGTGTATATGTGTGTGTGTTCTCTTGATTTGCTGGTCTGAGATTACTATTTCTTGTGTTTTGTCGTGTGTAGCGCTTTTTGTTGGACTTGATTCATAGACAGTGCTTAAATTTAGTTTTATCATAGAATGTCTAATTTTCTCCATTTATTGAGATTGAAAACAACCCAGGCTGTTGCCAAGACTATAGGTTGTCCTTGACAAACTGATGACAAAGCCCTATTACTGAAGATAACACCTACAAAACTCATTAAACATGGAGAAGTCAACCTTGTACCTACATAGAGCTTTCTACATGCTAGCATCTTTGGTAAAGGCGGAAATGAAAATACCAACACAGCTACAAATCCTTGGTCAGCAAAGGTGTCCTGTCTACAAAATATGCTAGTGGCAATGGGAGCACAAATCTGGGGAATAAACAACCAATATTTGATTTGATTTAAGGCCTACTCCATGAGATGGAACCCTTACCCAACACTGTTTGGGTGACCAAGAATCTGAGACTAGATTGCCCAGGGACCTAGGGAAAAATCAAACACACTGATCTAGGAAAAGAACACAGCATTAAAATGACTCCTAATAACATTCTCCTATCCTCACAGATCAGTGCCCTTGTTTAACCAACATCAAAGAAGCTTCTTTCTTAGACAGTCAAGAACAAATACAGAGACCCACAGGTAGACATTATGCAAAGTGAGAGACCTTGGAATACCAGCCTTAAGTGGGACACATCCATCAAGTCCTTTCCCTCAAGGCTCAGGAGATCTTGCAGAAGATGTAAGCATAATAAGGAGTGCAAGAGCCAGAGGGGGATGAAGGACACCAAGGAAACAAGCCTTCTACACCAAAAGGATCCAAGCACACATGAACTCACAGAGACTGAGGAAGAATGCACTGAGCCTGCACAGGTCTGCACCAGATGAGGTCCTAGAGTTGAAAGGAGAAGCTGACACATGCCCTATCCTTTACCCAGAAATAATCTCCAAGTGACAACCACTTGCAAATGAAAATTTAAGTTTTTCTAGGGGATTCTCAAGAAGAAAGAAACTATTCTTGCTACTTGCCCAGCAAGAGATGGCCAATACAAAGGAAACTCCTAGAACATCTTTGGAGGTTCCTTGTCTCATAATGTTGTGTCAAGGCTTTATTTTTTAAATTATATAAATATATTATATATATTTCTTTTACCCTACATGTCTTTTGTGTATGTATTTACGGCTTCCAATTTATCAGGTTTTTATGTAATTTCTAAGTAACAAGTGAGTCTCTGTATCTATACCTGTTTCTTGTGACTTTTCCTTCTGTTTGTTTTTTTCCTATTCCAATGTGTTAGCATTTTTTAATTTTATTAGTGCTTTTCTTATTTTATTTTACTTCATTTTACTTTATCATTGTCACTTAGAAGACTTTTTTTTCCCCCCAATTAGAGATAGAAAAGGAGTAGATCCAGACCGAAGGAGAGGTGAGAAGGAACTGGGAGGAGAAGGAAGGGAAACTGTAATCAGGATATATTATGTAAAAAAAACCATCCTATTTTCAAGAAAAGGAAAAACAATAAAATAAGGATATCAAATATGGTGAAAGTATTGATTTCTTCAACTTTCTCTAATTTACTTAACAATGGAAACATCATCAAACTTTAAAACTAGCAGGCTGGACAAGGTGGCAATACCTTTAACTCCACTACTCAGGAGACAGAGGCAAGAGGTTACACAGTGGGACCTATAGTGAACATGGTGGTGAAGGCTAAAGGAAACAAGAAGAAACGTTGAGAGCCAGAAGTCAAGCTTGAATATTCCTATCGAGAGACAGAGAGAGAGAGACACACAGAGGGACAAACAGAAAGACAAAAACAAAGCAGCTCTTTAGTTCAACACAACTGATCAAAGGACAGCTAAAGAGCAGTAGACATGAAGTGTAATGGCAGAACTTTGATTTTCTCTTACGTCCTTGAACTAATAGCTGTGTGACTTTGGCACATCATCTAAACCCTCTCCTCTGTACCTGTGTTTCCTTGTCTACAAACAGATAATGATTCAATCTAGTTCACTGAACTGTTTACAGGGCAAAAAGTCTGTATGACTATTTTTTGTTGTAGTGATTAATACCATTAGAAAACAGGATCTCAAAGGAGTTGAGGTGGTTCTTGAACTGGATTACTATTTCAACTCTATTACTAGACTTTTCAATGTCTTAAATTCCGGCAACTGGATTACAGATAGGGTATCTTTCATTCCCTTCACATCCAAGGCTACATTATTTTATTTCACATCCTCCACTCTTTCTCCTACTGCTCATAACAGAAGTTCTGCATCTTTTAACCCTGTATATAAGCACATAAAACTCCCAAACAGTATGCCGGAAGATTGGCTTACTCAAAATTATAAATTTAAAAAGCAAACCACTTTTAGTTAGTAAAGTGCTATAAACAAAGTGAGCCTCCCTCAACCTGGCCTTGAAAATTGACAGTAGCCCAGAGTCTTCAAGGTCAGTGGTACTGGCTCTCACAGACACAGACAATGTAACAGTTCAGTCATCTGTCCAATAGTAAAACCATATTTTAGTTCCATTTAATAAAAGTAGCTACTATAAAAAGCTACTCCAGGAAGATTGATGTAGAAGACGTATATGACAGAATGTGATAAACTAGGGGAAAGATATTGTTCCTATTCCTTCAAATCACAAACTGTAGTGAGATACTGCTAAAAGCTTTACTGCTAAAGATGTAGGCCATGTAAGTAAGACACAAATAATCCAACAAAAAACTGGGAAACAGTTTTAATGATCTAGATTTGAAAATAATGTACCCTTTGTACCCAGCACATTCTAGGGATGATGTTGAAAAATTCAGAAACTGATCAAATATGGAGACAAAAGAGAACTAAGAACTTAACTTGAGAAAAGCAAATGCTTTTTATTTATATTTATTTATTTGTTTGTTTGGTTTTTCCAGACAGAGTTTCTCTGTAGCTTTGGGGCCTGTCCTAGAACTAGCTATAAGAAAGCTGGTATATTCTCAGTATTCTAGTCCATGTATGACTAAAAACTGATCAATGCAAAAGCATAACTCTAATCTGTTCAATTACTATGTCACTTTCCTCTTCTGAAATGAAGCTGAAAATAGCTTTCAAAACTCCATTTACCTGCTGTGCTAAACACACTCTTACACAACAGCAATCGTTCAGCTTTCTAAGAGAAGTCTTTCCTAGAATGTGTGTCACTGTTAGATGACTACAAACGTCATACTAAATGAAAATCTAACTTTAACCCTAAAATAGGAACCTACATCAAGAGTTCATTTTAAATTTATGTGAAAAAAATTTGACCACAGATACTATTTTTCATACACATACAGGAAAACCACCCAGAGTACATTATCAAATTATAAGTTTTGGAGAAATGTTTCATTAATTTGCTATTTTACTAGTACTAACTTAGACATTAGCAATTTTAATATTCATCCCAGAATTGAACATTTTAAAGTCTCTTAAATGTCCTGAATATTTTTCCTTGTTTCTTTAACAGGGGATACTTAAATAAATATAACTGTGAAGTAAACAAATTTCACAACAAAAGACTTATAAACTGATACACTGAAGCTACAAAGACCATCACAGTTGAATCTCAGCATGCCACGATAGAGGGGCCTTAATGGTTTTATTAATGCTTCAAAACAGTAGCTTGGCCAAACAGATAGTTCCTATCTGGATCCACTGCCTCTAAGTTCAGACTCCCTTGACAACTAAAACTGGGAAAATTAATTTATGAAATAGTTTAGGGACCCAAGACTTGGGTAAAGCCTACAGTACCTTGGGGTTACAGGTCTACTAACCTTAGGCCATAGACAGCAAGGAAAAGTTACATCTTTAGTATCTAGAAGAATGATCATTCAATTTTTGTCATTAATAGTTTGAGTAGGTTAAAAATCTTACGAATGAAAACTAATTCTCCAATAAGTAAAATATATAACAAACACCAACTGTTTCTTCTGCTTGTCAACAATGGAAACAAAACTTCTATAGTGAAATACAAACATGCTGCAATTTTAAATTTCAAACTTTGAAAATTATGTCACCCTTGGTGGAGTTGACATTTTGTTATGTTTCATTAAACTAGCTCTCCTGCTGACAAACAAATTGAAAGGAAACACACATTGTTTACTATTAGAGGGTATATTTGCATATAAACTTGGGACTCGGATCACCCCAAATGGTTTCAATTATCATCTCCCTTACAAAAAAAGGGAAAGGCTATTACCCATTGACCTCCCCATTTTTTTTTTCTTTTTTGTTTCTCAACTGTTTAAAGCACTTTAGTGACTGAGATCAAGACAGGCGGAGGCAGATTTCTTAAACATGTAAAAATCATTTTTACTCCAAAAACAGGACTTGCCATTTCAACCTAGAATAAAAAACTTAAGCACTCACACTTTCAGCATTTAAACAAGCCTCTAGACAATTAGCAAAGGAAAACAGAATTTAAATGATCAAAATCATACAACTACCTGCTCATAGACTTGGCACCTAATTTCAAATGTAATGATTTTTCTACTAAAGTCTACTGAATTCACTTAATTAACATGCATTATTAAAGAGCAAGCTATTGTATGGTGCTTCAGAATACTAGAAGCAACTAGTGCATGTTTCTTACGTTAATGAGCAGATGAGAGATGCATATTATACTCAAAAGCGGTAAGAGAGGAAGTCTATGATAACACAACAAAAGGAAAGAGAAATTACTAACAAACTACGAAAGGTTACCTTGGGAGGTCAAGTAGTATTCAAGAGGCAGTAATTTGGTCAATCAACACTGCTAACTGCCTTAAGAGAAAGATTAGAAGGCAAAACCAGATATTAAAAGGTAGACCATTGAATTTAAAATTTAACATTAAGGCTATAACACCATGGAAAGTGGTATGATATGATGAGTAGTTCAGAAATATTCCTCTGGATCCAAGAACAAATGAGGAAAGCCCAGCAGCACTAGGACAACTGGCTCAAACCTGAGAAGTGGACCTAATGTTTAAGTAAGCAGGGAAGCACCATTTTCATACTTTAGTGACAAGAACTATGTAAGTCTGTGACTGTGTACGTATAGTGTAACAGATAAATTAATAATTTTGAACAATAATAAAGCACTATGAATCAAATTATATCATCATAGAAGTAAGTATAAATCTAAAAAGCAAAAATACACTGTCCTGCTAGTTATAACACATGCCTATAATCTCAGCAAGCTGAAGCAGGAAGATTACAAATTTGATGCTAGACATGGCTACAAAAAGTTGTTATTCACCCTGGGCTACAACTTTCTTAGCCCCTTCCCATCTGCCTTTCCATCTTCTGTAATGAAATGTCTCCTCCATGACAGCATCAGAAACAAGGGAGCAGCTGACATGAACTGACACTTCTAACACTGTAAACCAAAATAAACCTTTCTTCTTTAAAACAATTTTGTCAGGTATTTTTTTCATGGCAACAAAGCATCTAACTTGGAAGATATATAACTTTTATTTCCTGTTTGATGAAAGTATCACTTTGGAAGTCTAAGTAATCAGAAATAAGGCTATGAACATGGCATATACAAAATTAGACACATTAGTAAACTGCTTAATTAAAGAGAAACTCTAGGACAAAAGGGCAGTTGAACCCAGGAGGAATGAACAGAGAGAGACCATTCCAGACAAAAATCAAACTGAACATGACTGAGTGTAAAGGGTACAGAGGAGGAAGGCTCAACAGTTCGGCAAGCTGATTCCATTTGGGTGGATGGTAGAATATAAGAAGTGGTAGACGGAAGAATCCCAAGAAGCAGCTGACAAGCCTCAGGGAGGCATCCCAAAAAAACACTTGGCTACAGCACAGCTTTTCAGAAAATACATGTTTACTGGTGTGGTATGGATAATCAATCTGCTTGAAGCAGACTGGCAGAAATCAGGTTTGGAAGAGTGCTATGACTTAATTTACAGGAAAACGTAAGCTGGTAAGCATTAAATTTACCAAGGACCCATTCTGTTACTGTCTTAATGTATGAGTTTCACAAGAAACCAAAAGCCCAGGATCCTTGGTGAATTTAGCACAGAACACAGCAAGTAACACTGAAGGACATTTCACTTATGCAATGCTTAAGACTGATTAAAAAAAAAAAGCATATACAGTAGATCTTTGTAGTGTGTAAAATATATTCAACCCGGGGGCTGGAGAGATGGCTCAGTGGTTAAGAGCACCGATTGCTCTTCCGGAGGACCAGGGTTCGATTCCCAGCACCCACATGGCAGCTCACAACTGTCTGAAATTCAGTTGCAAGGGATCTGACACCTTCACACCAGTGCACATAAAATAAAGTTAAATAAAGAAAAAAATATATTCAACCCCAAATAGTTCTGAATGTTTTACTTGGCTACATAAACTGTTGTTTCTTTAGACTTCCAACTGATAACACAAACCTGTCTGCTCTTTAGATAAAAACTAATGAAACACTACTCTTTTTGACATGTAAATACAAGTGTGGTATGGCTATTCTAGAGCCAGCAGGCCAAGGAGCCAAGCAATGTCCAAGTTCAATCTGAAAGGACATATTTCTTTCCTGGTATATTGATTTCATCCAAATGTTAACCCATACCACCACCTACAAGCAAAAGATGATAAACTATAAGATAAACATCCTTGTATAGCATTTCAGTAACCCTAAGGAATAATTAAGCCTACCAAATGTGGTTGGGAAAGCCTGGTTCAAGGAATGCTATCTAACCTAGTCTGACAAGGTTAAAAATGGACCCCACTCAAGGGCTGCCCCAGTCAGGGCAACAAGCAGGCTTACAGCAGATCCACACCTACGCTTCTCCCTAGACTCCTCCCCCTCCCCCCAAGTCTCATCTCCACCTCTGCAGCTGAACACTTGCTGAGGTCTGCCTTTTCTCTCTGACCACTGTTCTCCTCAACCTCTAGCCTATGCCCACTCCCAAGTGTCAGCTCCTAGTACCCAGAAAAAAGTTTTACCTGGAACCCCCAGTGGCCACAACTATCAAGTCCATAGAAAATTTCCTACCAGGAAACACATAGGTATGACACTCCCCCAAAAATCCAGAGAAAAAACAGAAACCAAGGAACAAAACACCCACCCAACAAAGCCAAATACAGAAATCAGCACCTATGCCTATAATCAACCCAATCCCAGATGCCTAGACACCAGTGTTAAAAATCACAATCAAAAAAACACAGCCAGAGCAATACGTCCCCCCTTCTAGAACCCAGCTATTCTACCACAGCAGGCCCTGAATATTCCAACATAGCTGAAGCACAACAAACCTTAAAACCACCTGTAAGATTATAGAGGTCCGGAAGAAGTTAAGAAATCCTTTAAAGAAATCCAGGAAAAGACAACAGGAAAAGTAACAGTGTAAGGAAATGAATAAAACTGTCAATTGTTATTCTTTTGGTCCCTGCCCTAGCCACGCCCACTCCCATAACCTCTGACCTGCCTGCCGCCATCTTGGGACCCCCCCTTCCTCTTTCTGCTTCCTTGGCTTGCGCACGCATTTTCTCTGTCTCTTCTTTTATATCTCCTCTCTCCTTTTATCTCTTTTCTCTGTCTTTCTTTCTCCCTCTTCCTTAATAAATACTTATGGCTATTTCCTGTGTTTACGTGTCTGTTACCTGCTGATGGAGGTGGGTCTTGTATCTTATCTGTTGCTTTCATTGGTTAATAATAAAGAAACTGCCTCGGCCCTCATAGGACAGAAAATTAGGTAGGTGGAGTAAACAGAAGAGAATGCTGGGAAAAAGAAGCTGAGTAAGGAGTAGCCATGATTCTCCTGCTCCAGACAGACTCAGGTTAAGATCCTCCCTGGTAAGCCAGCTCGTGGGCTACACAGAATATTAGAAATGGGTTAGAACAATATGTAAGAGCTAGCCAATAAGAAGCTGGAACTAGCCGGGCCAGGCAGTGTTTGAAAGAATACAGTTTCCATGTAATTATTTCGGGCATAAGCTAGCCATGCGGGCAGCTGGGGTGTTGGGGACGCAGCCCCGCCGTTCTTATTTCAACAACCTGCCGCCACCGTGGGCACGGCGCGTGCCCTCCTGTAGCCGCTTTCTCATGGCGGGCTCCACCAGCCCACCCGGGAATTGTTTTTTAAGAATAACATAACATCAATGACCTGAAGACAGACAGAGAATCAATAAAGAAAACACACACTAAGGGAATTCTGGGAATGAAAAGTTTAGGAACTGAAACAGGAACTACAGAGGCAAGATTCATGAACAGAATACAAGTGCATCTTACACTTGTCAGAATAGCTATGATCAACGCAATAACACAAATGACAGCTCATACAGGCAAAGATGTGGAATGGGGAAACTTCAATCCTCCACTGCTGCTGGGAGTGCAAACTTGTACCGCCACTATGGAAATGGGAATGGTGGTTCCTGAGAAAGATGGAAATCCATCTACTTTAAGACCTAGCTATAGCACTTCTGGGCATATACCCAAAAGATGCTCCATCCTATAACAAGGACATTGCTCAACCATGCTCATTGCTGCTCTAGTCATAACAGCCAGAGATTGGAAGCAACCTAAATATGTGATATATTTACACAATGGAGTTGTTAAAAAAATTACAGCAGACAATTTGCAGGCAAATGAATGGAACTAGAAATAAATCATTCTGAGTGAGGTAGCCCAGATCTAGAAAGGTAAATATGTTTGTTATGTATTCACTTATATGTGGATATTAGCCATTAAATAAATGATAAGCAACCTAAAATATTTAGACCCAGAGAGGTTAAGTATGGAGGCAGGGGATGTGTGGATCTCCCTGAAAGGAGGAAATAGGAGTAGACTGGGGGCACTGCAAGATGCTAAAAGAGGACCAGGTGGGAATGGGGAAGGGAGATAAGGTTGAGGAAGAGAATGTGGGGAGAGACTATTATGTGGAGGCCCCAAAATGTGAGCCTATTTCCACCCCGTCTAAAGGTCAGAGAGTTGGAACTTACTTCTGTTCCCTTCAAGATTATAGTCTGCTTCTCAACAAACAAAGGCCCAACCTTGATTTAGGTCAGAGTTCTGCTTTCTCAAGGTTATTGTCAGCAGGTGTGGGTTATATCTAGACCTTGATTTCAGGTATTAAAAAGTAGACCTGTTTCTACTTCAAACAAAAGTCTAAAGATCCAACTAAGTTCCTACTCCTTTAGGGAGATAACAACAGATTCCATCCTAGGAGTGGTTTGCCTACAGAACGTTTTGATCTAGGGTGTGAGTGTACTTGTCTTGTTCTAGAAACAGAATGTTTAACTAAGAATGTAGCCCACAACCTTCAACTGGTTGTGGTTCACTTCCTGGGATCATGCTAATACAGTTTTTTTTTTTTTTTTTAAATCTTACTCCTACCTTTTGGGTGGGGGTATTTTAAGCAAATGGAAACTAAAGGCAGGTGGTTTCAGTATTCACTGGAACTCCCTCCCATACTATCCTATGCTTCTGCTTGTTATTTTCACTCGTGTCCTCATTTTCTTTACTTATTTTTCTAATCCCCACGCCCCTACCCTGGTAAGTGGTATCCTTGTCCAAATTGGTCTCCAACACAGCTAGAATTAAGGGATGTTTGAGGTACATAATGGAAATTTCGTAAAATACATGAAGGGGATCCTAATGAGGTTTCCTAATAATGGTGATAGAGTCCCTACTGGCCATCCCTTGTCACCATGCAAGTCTACTGTGATGGCCAAATTTGAACAAAACTATTAACTACCCATTTTATGCCCTCTCCATGATCCCAAGTTCCCCCAAATTTCAGAAAAGAGTGGAACTCCACCCTGGGTATGACTGATGAGGGTAAGATTGATGATAGCCACTAACGACATGACTAATGGCAGCTACTAACTACACGCCTCAATCACGCTTGATGTATTTTTAACTACTTTACTCTTCAATTCTGTACCTCCCCTCACTATAACCAATCAGGTTAAATGTCAGCTACCCCAAAACCCTCTGACAGGGCTGTGATCCACTTGTGGTTTTCCCTATATAAACCCTAATTTGTAAATGCTCAGGACCAGTCTCCTCCACCCACTGAGCCAGAGTGTTGGACAGTGGACCAAGCTCAGGCTTGTAATCAATTAAACTCCTTTGTGTTTGCATCAGATACGGGCTTTGTGGTAGTCTTGTTTGGGGGGTCGCACAACACAGGCATAATACTACTAGTACTGGGACTGGTTGCATTCAATTTTCTTGTTGGCCAAGTGGGTCCCATGGAAATCCTCAAACAATCCAGGCGCTAAGAAAAAGGGTTGTTCTCTGCAAACTGACTGAGGGGCCCCATTGCCAGAACATAGAGAAATCGGGTTGGAGCTTACATGATATCCTAATCTCTGTTCTAGTGTCTTTGATGCAGGAAAGTATTCTGCAGGTTACCAAAAGAAAAATCTAAATACTAACCACCTACAAAACCTTTGACCTACAATTTGTACTGTTCGCAAGGTATGTTAAGGTAACAGTGGCACAGAACTTGAGGGAGTAGCCAACCAGTGTCTGACTTGACTTGAGGTCCCTTCACGAGATGGAACCCATAGCCAACACTGAATGACCAAGAACCAGACACTAGATACCTCAGAGATCTAAGGTAAAACCAAATACTATGGATCTGGAAAAAAAAAACTTTTTAAAAAGTAACAATAAAATAATTCTTAATGATATTCTACTAAACTCATAGATCAGTGCCTTATTCAACCATCATCAGAGAAGCTTCCTCCTGAAGCAAATGGCAACAAATATAGAAACCCATAGCCAGATATTACACACATGGGGGGGAGGGGAGGAGGTCTATCAGATCCCTCCCCTCAGAGCTCAGGAAACCCTGTAGAAGAGGAAGTAGAAAGAATTTAAAAGCCAGAGCAAACGGGGGACACCAGGAAAACAAGGCCCTCTGAAACAACTAAGCAAAGCACATATGAACTCAGAGTAAAGCAGCAAGAACAGAGCCTACACCAGGTCCTATGTATGTATGTATGTATGTATGTATGTATGTATGTATATATATAATAGTTTTAAGCTTAGTTGATGTGAGATTCTCCTCTCTATGTTGTGAATTGGTTAGTAAAGAAGCTGCTTCAGGCTATGACAGGGCAGAATAAAGCCAAGGGGAAAATCTGAACAGAGATGTATAGAGAGTAGGTAGAGTCAAGGAGATGCCATGTAGTTGTCAAAGGAGAAAAAGGCTCACCTTGCTGGTAGGCCACACCATCATGACAACATACAAATAACAGAAATGAATTAATTTAATTATAAGAGTTAGCCAGAAATATTCCTAAACTATTGGCTAAGCAGTGTTGTAATTAATAGTTTCTCTGGGATTGTTTGGGTCTGAGAGGCCGGGAAACAAACAGTCTCCGTTTACACTTAGTATTTTTATGGGACTCATGGGTGTTAGAAGAAATTGGTCTCTGATACTTGTGCCTACTCTTGGTTTTTTTTTTTTTTTTTTTTTTTTTTTTTGTCTTGTTTGTTTTTCTGTTTCTGTTGTTGCTTTGTTTTGTAATGAGAAACAGAAAAGAAATTAATAGGGAAAGAAGGGGAGGTGGGGAGGGATTGGGAGGTGCAGAGAGAGGGAAAATAAACAAGCTATATCATATGAAAAAAGACCGATTTTCAACAAGCAAAGAAATTAGTTCAAATAGGCCAAAACCTTTATAATAATCCTAAAAAGACGCATTTTCTCCATTATACATCCTTTCCCTCATAATTTAAAAGATCTCTTATTTCATGTTGTGCTGGGGATTAAACCTAGGGTCTTGTGTAAACTAGGGAAATTCTCTACAAAACAAAGTTACATCTTTTATATGTAACTTCCTGATTCATCTTTTTTAATGCCTGTTTTAAACTTGGTGGGTTACACTGTAAATAAAACTAACACATCTTAAAAATAAATGAGGTCAAGATTCTAGATACTTTGCTGGTACCATGTAGTTATTTTTGAAAACTCAGATTTTTTTTTTTTTGAAGGTTTCAAATTAGCTCCTACGAATCAGAATGGGCAGAGAATATAAACTATAAAAGGGTGGAACATCTACATGTTATAAGAATTTGAGTCAAAAACAAAAACACGGGTATTAAATGGATGATTCAATACCTAGAGACCGTAAGTCTGACTAAATTAAGAAATAACAGAACACATTTGTTCAATGTAAGCTGATAAAAAACAGAGTAAGAAAGACAGCAAAGTTAAAGATACAGTTTTACAAGAATAGACGGTAAGCTAAGTAAATACAATTTACAAACCATTCTAGCATATTGGTGGTGAAATTAATATTTATTTTGAAGGATATTTGTCCAGTTATAGTGGTTGAATAAATTGTGCAATACCTCATAGAAAGCAATACAACTGCCTTGGTTAGCGTTTCTATTGCTGCAATAAAACACCATGGTCAAAAAGCAAGTTGGGGAGGAAAGGGCTTACATGTCATCATTGCTGTTCATCACTGAACAAAGTCAGGACAGAAAGAGGGCAGGATCTGAGCTGATGCAGAAACCATGGAGGGGAGCTGCTTACTGGCTTGCTTCCCATGGCTTGCTTCCTCAACCCACCTTCTAATAGAACCCAGCCCACAGATGGTACCACTTTCTATGGGCTGGGCCCTCCCCCATTGATCACTAAATGAGAAAATGTCTTACAAATGGATTTCAAGGAGGCATTTCCTCAGCTGAGGCTCCTTCCTCTGATGACTCTAGCCTACATCAAGATGACACCCCAAACCACCAGTACATTAAAAGTGATAAAGAACCAAGTATCTCAGAAGATGTCACTGAAGACACTTCATCTCTAGCCAAGACATGAACAAATGTTCCATCATCGTACTTAAAAGTAACAACAAATGGCCCAGTGGAAGAAGACATTCTAAATTCTCCCACTTCCTTTAACTGTGAGAATGGTTTCTGACACAGCAGAAAATAAGTCTCTGTGTCTAAACTTAATGAAGCTATTTGCAAAAACAAAAGATATTTGATTTTTAGAAACCATCTTGTTCAAAACAATTCCAACTCAGTCTTTAACATTCAGTTCCTCTGAAACCTTCTATAATTTTCCCTTTTCTAACTAAAACTAGTAAGTATACCTCCAAACTGCCACTGGCGTGCTCAGCTGTGTGTCTGCTGACCACTGATGGAAAGAGCTTCCCAACTAAAACTGTACTACCCTCATTTCTTCCACCCCACTGCAACCTCAGGAGGTTAGCCTGATAGTTTTCATACCGCAAAATAAAGATAGGGTGTATGATGATCACTTCAATATAGAGTAATAGTTTTTCATTTATACACCATGTATATCACAACCATGTTAAGTGCACTTACAGTTTCTAAAACAAACTTAAATTAAGAAATTCAGTTCTAATTTGAAGCCAAGAAAATTTAAACATATATCCCAAAATTAAATATGGTCAATATTTTAACAAATTAAGTAACAAAACACATTGTACAAGTAGTTCTGGCACTAGTTACACAATAATTAGAAATGTTTTCTCTCCCAGACTTATTTCTTATCTCTAAAATAACGGGCAAATGATCTCTCAGATCCCAAGCAACTGTAGCAATTTTAACTTAATTCACATCTAGCACTTAGAAGCGTTAAACGTTAGGTTTTCAGCTAGTGGTAATACATAATTATCTTTTCCTTAAAAGGACTGAATAAGCTACAATTTATAAGAAGCTTAAAAGGAAACCAAGAGTTGAGCTACAAGAGACTTATGACTTATGAAAGCCTAATGTTTTATTTTATTTTTGAAATCCATTGCAGAAACTTAGTCAATCTCTCTTTAAACGACTTGGGCTTTTTTGTTTGTTTTAATGGTACAAGATTTTTCTCTAATCAGTGGGTATGAAGAGAAAGTAGTTGGCAATATCACATAGCACTGGGAAAAAAATAAAATAAAATTTCATATTTGAGGGTACGCTGCACACATTTGTAATCTCGGCACTTGGGAGATATTTATCAGGATGGTGGGTTCATGGCCATCTTGGTCTACAGAGTTAAGTTCCAGGACGGCCTGAAGTCCACACTGGAGGGAGAGACACAGAGAACATAAGAACTATGATGACCAAAAACACTTCTAGAAAAATGATTAATAGATAAACTATAAAAATAAAATGCAAGCACCCAATAAAATTAGCTGAAATTATACTAGAAAATAGTTTCAATCCTTAAAAAAAAAAAGTCTTAAAATTAAGGTCATAATCTACAGTGTCTCGGGTTTTTTTCTGTTTTTAATGATCAGAAAAACATGCTGACAATTACTTGCAAAATTTAGTTCCCAAGTCTTCTACATTTTTTGTCTTAAAGAACATAATATAAATTTTAACCACAATAAATTAAAAACTTAGCTGGGCATGGTAGCATACAGATGTAATCCCAGCTCCTGGAGGGCTGTGGTGGAGGGATCAAGAGCTCGAGGCAGCAGGAAGGTCAGAGTAATAAGTCCCATACTAGTTTAGTAATTAGCAAGAAACGGTGGCAAAAAGCATAAAGCAATTCTTTAAGATAAGAAATTAGTTTTCTCTTTGAACAAGGCTAAACAGAAAGGAATAGTTCTAGTGACAGAACACTTACACAGACATTCCCACAAGACTGAAGAATATGAACTATTTGTAATTAATCACTTATCATCATAAATATGGTTCAAGTCTTTGTAATGATAAAAATATTTAAATATGACAAGCTAATGGAGTTTTGGCTTTGGTGGAAAAAAAAATCTCCCAGTGTGACTTTCCTTTAAAAAAAAAAGAAAGAAAGCAGAAAACAGAAGGTGACCTTGCTTTTCAAAAGTAGATCGTGGCATTAGAGCCAATAATCAAATAAAGATTACAAACACCAGTTGAGTGCGACACAGTGTGAAGGACAAGCAGATAATTCAGATAACTGGGAATATTAAAGACTATTTATCACAGAGATAAAAACGTGAAGTTTGCTTTAAAAGGTAAACACAGGGTTGTATCTTAGTAGTCAAACCCTTCCCTTAGCATTTCAAACATGGTACAACTAAAACCTTATGGTGCTAAGTATTCACGGCAGGCATCAACTGTTGGCAACCTACAATGAAATATACATAAAACAGAATCTGCTAAAGGTTCCTCGTGACATGCTTGCTGGCTGCACTGGTAAGGGTTTCTTTTCCTTTCTTTCCCAGTGCCCATCCACATTAACCACCTCTTCACCATCCAAACCTCTGCACCCAAGAACTTGCTGCAAAGATACTATCACTGCCATTCAGCAGGTGTTCGAACCTGTGACATGTACGGCAGAGTAACTATAAATATGAACCAACAGTTGTAAACTTATATAAAATAGGACAGGTTTTTAAAATGTGATTTCTCTTGTAACTCAAATACAAAGTTGTTGAGCATAAAAAGACAGTATCTCATCAAAAGTTCTCTTTTTCCTCTGAAAAAAGATGTCTGTGATGATTAACACATTAGTGGTGGCGAAGAAGTGACATGGAGAGATAGTCTTTGGGTTGGCTGACCATATGGAAGGGAAGACTAGAGATTTTACAGCTCCCATGGAACTAAAGTTTCAGCTGGAAGCAACAGTCATTACAAGCACATGGGAGGGGAGGGAGACAACTTCTGGAGACCAAGGGGAAAAAACAGGGTGCCACAGGCTTGGGACGAGTGTGATAAAGAAAGCCTACAGTAATGAAGGAATTCCAGTTCAGGGCTCCACATCTCCATCTTCTCACTCATCACCCTTACTTAATGCCCATGCCCAGACTTAAATGATTAATACTCTGGTATAAAGGAATCTCTTTCCTGGATACATTTAAGGCAAAAGAGGCACTACGGAATCTACACTGTGACTCACTGTAGCACTGAAAGAAATTGAGCACTTACTTGCCTTAGAAATGCCAACCATACTATGCCTAACAGTAATGACTAATTCCTGTAATACTATTTGTTATGTTATCAACTAGACTTGGGAAGATTTTCCAAAAGTAAGTATATAACAGCTATAAAAAATTACTACTATGTTTTTGTTGTTGTTGTTATAGAAGTTATAAAAGTAAATCTGCTGGCCTGGCCTGTCACCTGGGTACCCTGTCCCTTTAAGAGACGGCTCAAGCCAGGCAAGCAGATCTCCCAACACTCTGTCTATCCTTCTTCTAGAGAGGCAGCTTCTGCCTCTCTCCCTTCTCCCCTATCCCCTTCTTTCTTCTCCTTCTCTTTCTCTCCCCCCCACACCCAAATAAACTTTAGACCCAAGCTCTCTCTGCATGGCCCATCTATCTGTATCCCACCTGCCCAGGGGACCAGCCCACTGCCACCCCTTGTGGGACCAGCCTGGGGTCATGTGCATCATGAATGATAACAATAGGGCCTGAATTTAGGGTCTTCCACGTGCTGCGCTAGGCAAGTACTCTGCCACTGAGTTATCTATCTCCAGCCTACGTGAAAATTGGGTAGAGTACATTGTCCAGGCTGGCCTTACACTCTATAATCCAGGCTAGCTTGAATCTGTGATCCTCTTGCCTCAGTCTCCAGAGTAGCTAGGATTTTAAGTTTGAACCAAAAGGACTAACAAAAATAATCTGATTATTTCAAATTATAATATTATTTGTATAAGAAAATGGTTTTTAATCTTTAACATTGGATTAAACTTGTGAAATCTAATTCTTTTATAAGCTAAAAGTTATCAAATTAAACAATAACCAGCCTGGCTAAGTAGCACAGTGGAACAGGAAAACAGGCTTAGAAGTCAAATTCTGTCACTGCTATCTATTTCTTTGGACAATTTCTTCTAATTTTGTTGTGCCTCAGTCTATAAAATGGAATTTAAAAGAACACAAAACCCCAGAACTTACATACTTCATAAGGATTTCAGTGAAGTTCACTTTTAGAATACCTGATAAATTCCAAATGCTAAATAAACTTAGCTATTACAGTTACTGATGAAAAGTAAAACTCAATTTTGATCACCTGCAGTGTTTTGAAAGTCTTTGACTTTATGGACTCTCAGTTTTCTTCCTGCTGCTGTGATAACCTGACAAAGGTAACTTGGGGAAGCCAGGGCTTATTGGCCTGCAATTCTAGCTGCAGTCTAGCTGTGCAGAGAAGGAAGGGGCAGGAAGTGAAGTCAAGATCACCCAGCAGGGCACCAACACACTCAGGCTAGTGATCACCTTGTTTTCTCCTTCCTGTGGAACACTTCACCTACAGAGAGGGGGGCCTTCCTACCACAATTAAGGTTAATTTTCTTAGGAAAAACTGAAATTGCTCTCCCTTTTCCCCAAACCTTACACTTTATGCCAGAAAACCACAAATGATATCCCATCTACTTTAATAATAGAATTACTCTTTCAGTTTAATTTAAGTGTTGTGAAGGTACAACTGAGATTATTGGCGCCTGAGGTATATTTTTCTCAGAACTTGAAGCAGAGTACTTTGTGGCAGGCACACTGTGGACCCAACAATAATAGCAAGGTTGCAGAATAAATCTAACATACAAAAATCAGGACCTCACACC
Source organism: Alexandromys fortis (assembly GCF_014885135.2). NCBI lineage: Eukaryota > Metazoa > Chordata > Mammalia > Rodentia > Cricetidae > Alexandromys > Alexandromys fortis. The sequence continues at coordinate 11,595,846 of NW_026067957.1, read as the reverse complement.
AGCATAGACCAAGACCTTGCCTTTAAAACTATCTGTTTAGCTAAAGACACATCACAGTGGTAGAGCACCTGCAGACTATTAAAGTCTTAGGCTTATTCTTCAGCATCGAACAAAACAACAACAGCATTTTTATATCAGTATTCCATACAAAGTAAAAGATTTATGTGTCTAAGAAAATAAGCCAGACACACACCAATCCCAATTTGAGAGAAATTGGAAAGGAATCACCACAAACTGGACATCAACCTGGTCTCCATAAGAAGCATCAAGCCAGCAAGGACTATGGTGTGAGACCCTCCCTGCCCTAAAAACAGAAAGATAAAATATGAGCTAAACTAAAAGATAGATGACCAAAGCAGAGAGCAAAATAAATCAAAGACATTCCAGGTTCGCGGCCAGGCAAGACTAAACATTGTCATGACATGAATCCTCTTCAGCATGATCCACACCAACTTATGACCAAGCAAGGTCATGGGAAGAAGGGCTGGAGAAATGGCTCTGTAGCTAAGACTATGCACCGCTCTTGCAGAGAACCACAGTGTGGTTTCTAGTATTCACTGCAGACAGATCACAGGCCTGTAACTTTCTATAAGGGGATCTAATGCCTCCAGTCTCCTTGGGCACCTGCACTCAAGCACACATATAGAAAGACAAATAATTGAAAATAATAAATCTCCAAAATTATGGAAAATTATTCAATAAATTAAAAAAACAAATTCCAAAATTTATAAAGACAGGCAAAAGAGATAGGACAAAAAGAAAATACTGAAGAAAAAGTTAGAAGAACGACATTAGTAGATTTCAAGTCTTATTATAATGCTGTAGTACTCAAAAAAAGTGCAGGACTGACAAAAAGACAAATTAACACAAAAGGATATGAAGGCCAGATATAGACCTACAAAAATTTGCTTGACTAAACTTTGACAGTAAAGAATATCAGAAAAACAAAAAAGAAAAGTCAGTCTTTTCAAAAAATGATATTAGAGCCGGGCGGTGGTGGCGCACGCCTTTAATCCCAGCACTCGGGAGGCAGAGGCAGAAGGATCGCTGTGAGTTCGAGACCAGCCTGGTCTACAAGAGCTAGTTCCAGAACAGGCTCCAAAACCACAGAGAAACCCTGTCTCGAAAAACCAAAAAAAAAAAAAAAAAAAAAAAAGATTAGAACAACTATTTCACATTGAAAATGAAACTAGACATACGCTTACTCTCTTACAAAAATTTATTTGAAACATCATAGGTGTAAAAGACAAAACTTAAAGAGTCCCTAAAGACAACACAGAAGACAACTTGTTGACCTTGGGTATAGCACAGATTTTCTAGACCTAACAATAAGGCCAAGTCCATTCATTAGAGAAAAAAATTAGTTGAGGGGGCTGGAGACATGGGGGTGAAGAGCAAAAACTGCACCCCAGAGGACCATGGTTTGATTCCCAGCACCAACAGCGCAGATCCCAGCTGTCTGTGACCCCAGTACGGGGGATCTTAGGCCCTCTTCCAACCTTCACAGTCATAAGGTAGTCCACCCTGTTGGGTAAAAGTTTCCTCAGATACAGAACGGTTACATTCTTTAGGGAAGAAGCTTTCAAACACAAAGGTAAACAACTCAAAATAGCTTTAGAAAGCCCTGGAACTGACCAGATTCACTAGGCCTCCCCCAGGCAGGGTAGGCAATAAAACTGAGCGTCCCCTTCAGACAGAAGAAGGAAGCCATGCTTGAAAGAAGACTCAGACTAGCCAAGTTGCAAAGACTTGAGCCCACAACAGCTGCCTGAAAAAACAGAAGCCTGCCACACTGCCTGGAAGAGGTTTAGACCAACTGCTGCACCTAGAACAGACACTCTCCAACCTGCTGAGCTGTCTGCAAGCTGTGAAGAGTGCTCCAAATTCCCAACTTTGTGGACTGCCATCTATGCTGGGGGAGGGGCCTGGTGATACAACTGTCTGAAGGGTCATTTCTGCTCCTGTGAGCAAGCCCACACCCATATTCCATAAGTAACCCCAAGAGATCTCGCCAAGTTGGACTTTGGTGTTATCTCTATTTAGGTCTGTCATGGGCTTCCTATCTGGAATGAGTAGACTTGTGTTTCCCCAGGAAAAGTTTTGACACATAACACACTCCTGAAATTCACGTACCATGATGGCCGAGTGTTTGACTGGCAAGTACAAGCTCTGGGTCTGTCTTAGAATAAAGAAAAGAGAGGGATAGAAGAAACAGTAGGAAAGGAAAAAGAAAACTATCAAGACACAAAGACATGGGGAAATAACCTTAAATAGTTATTACAGAGCAGAAGACAGTCTGCAAGGATTATGGTTCCAATTACACAACATTCTGGGAAGTTTTGATTACAGTGAAAAATATCAGGGGTTGCCAGAGAAAGGGAAAGTAAAAAATAGTAAAGCATTGGGACTTCCAGGAGAGTTAAAATAATCTTACATAATAATAATAGAGACAGAGAATGATCAATTCATCCAAACCCACAAAAAGTATATTAAAAACGACTCCTGGGCTGGTGACATGACTCAGTAGACAAAGGTGCTTGCCACTGCCATCAAACGTGATAAACTGAGTTCTATCTCCTGAATCCATGTGGTGGAAGAAGAAAATCAGCTCTCACTAGCTGCCCTTTGACTGCCATATGCACGCTAAGGTGGAAGTGCACACCAGCAAAAAAATCCTTTTTTAAAAAAGGATTCCTAATACAGAAATAGACTCGGGGTGATTATAACATATCAATTGTATGGAATATACCATTCTGAGATGGGCACAGTGACACATGCCTATAATCACAGCACAGTGGAAACTGAGACAGGAGGATCACAAGTTCAAAACCAGTGTGGTCTATACAGCCAGAACCTATCTCCAAAAGTAAAATGTTTTTTTGTTTTGTTTTGTTTTGTTTTTTTGAGACAGGGTTTCTCTGTAGCTTTGGAGCCTGCCCTGGAACTCACTCTGTAGACCAGGCTGGTTGTGAACTTACAGAAATCCACCTGCCTCTGGCTCCCAAGTGCTAGTATAAAAGGCGTGGGCTACCACCACCCTACAATAATTTTATTTTTTAAAAAAGGATAGGTCAGCTACACCACACGGCAGCACCCATATCTGAAAGCAGCTGGACAGCAAAAATAAGACCCTACTTGTGGGTTTAAAAAAGAGACAAAAACATGCAATTATCAGATAGGGAGGTGGAGGCCGATCTGGAGAAGAGCAAGGGAGAAGGGGTAAATATGATCAAATCTGCTGTATGAAATTCTTCATGAGTAAAAATATATTATTTTTCTTTTTTTAAATATATTATTTTTAAGACAATGAGGAGATATACCATAATGCTAAAAGCTACAGATAATGGGAAGGACATGTAAAACAACTGAAACTTAGGCACAATAAGCTAATATGAAGCTCCTCTTTTAAAAATACCTGTCAGGGCCAGAGAGGTTGGTGTGGGAGAATTGTCTGTATTCTGTCAATCATGTTTTAAATAAACGCTGATTGGCCAGGCAGGAAGTTTAGGCGGGTCAACCAGACAGGAAGTAGAGGTGGGGCGATGAGAACAGGAGTATTCTGGGAAGGAACTCTTTTGCAGTCCAGCCCAGACCACCGAAGAAGCAACACGTGACCTGCCCTGCTGAGAAAGGTACTGAGCCATGTGGCTAACATAGATATGAATAATTGTGAGGAGCCATTTCCCCCCTAAAAATCATTACAGGAACCATCACCCTGGGAAGTAGAGGCAGGGCAATGAGAACAGGAGAATTCTGGGAAGGAGGAAGCGCATTCCCCAGTCCAGCCCAGACCACCGAAGAGGAAACACGCCCCCCCCCCCGCTGTGAATGGTGCCAAGCCCTGTGGCTAGCACAGATTAGAATAGGCTAATGGGCCAATCAGTTTTATATCTAATGTAGACTCTGTGTGATTCTTGGGGGGGCTTACTGGCTGTGGGAACAGGGTAGGATGGAAACCCCAAACAAGCCTGGCCTTCATGTTACAAGAGGTGGCTTAGTTGTTAAGGAGATTGCTATTTTCTCAGAGGACCCTCATTCAATTCTCGGAAGCTGTGACTACTAACAACTACTTGTAACTCCAGTTCCAGGGAATCCGACCTCCTCCTAAGGCCTCTGCAGGCACTGCATACACAAACATGCAGGAAAAACACCAACATACATAAAAATATTTAGTTAATTAAAAATTAATTGGGTTAAAAAACAAAAGCTTCAAGGGGCTGGAGGTGGCTCAGAAGTTAAGAGCACTTTGTTGCTCTTCAGAGGATGGAGATTGGTTCAGAACACTCACATATGGATTAAGATTCACTTCACAAGGACTTGAAAACTGCTGTTTTACTATAAATCCAGAGCAGATGGTAAAGTATGGTTTATCCTCTCTAAAACTGATGCTAGAACTTAGCTTCCATTGCATTAAGAGGGTAGAAGCCTAATAGAACTCATGTTTCAGAGTATTGTCATTGAGATGTGATTACAAATAGTTAAGGTCATCACAACAGAATCCCTATATTAAATCAAGGAAAGAAGGAAACGAGAGGATGCATGCATTCACAAACCACACACACACACACAGACACACACACCCCTCTCGCCCATCTCTTGCCACATGATTACCTGAAACACCTCACTACTGCTCAGCAAAGTCATCATCACTAGATGAGGTCCATCAACCTTGGCCCAAGGCTGTGAACCAAAAAACCCGTTTCTCAGAATTTACACAATCTGTGGTGCCATACTATTAGCGATGGAGAAGAAAATAAAACAAGTGGTATATGAAGAGAGAAAAGTAGTTTACGTTTTAGGGTTCTTTTAGGTGCTCATGGGACAAGCTGAATTAACCAAATACTAACTGGGGAAATAACAAGTCTCAATACAAGCATCCACTAGGCCTCTTGAAGGACAAAAAGAGCAAAGAAGAATCTCAGTAAAAGGAAGTCAGAAAACTTCAGAAGGAACTTAAATCTCTGGCACTGCATGTTTAATGCTAAAACCTCCTTAGAATCTGTCTTTCAAATTGCATGTCTGATTTTCATTCAAAAGCATAGGAACTTCTAATGAATACATCCCATTTTCCACTATGTATGGCTTGAAGACTTCTTATTTAAGACTTAATTACAGAATTTATTAGAAATAAAATTCTGAGTTGGGAGTGATAGCTCATACAATAAGCCCAGCACTTGGGATACTGAAGTAGGATAATAGGGAGTTGAAGGTCAGCCTGAGCTATTGAGTAAGAACATGTTTCAAAGAACAAACAAGCAAGTACAGACTCTGAAACTTCACTACACGATAATGGGGTCCAAATATACGTTTTTACTAAGAATCATTGGTTTGGGTTTTTTTGTTATTTGTTTGTTTTGAGGTTGAATCTCACCACATAGACCTGAGTAGCATGGAATTCACTGTATACTAGGCTGGCCTTGAACTCACAGGTGCCACGCTGGGATTAAAGGGATGCACCACCATGCCCAGACATTATTAAGTAAAAGTATCCTAACACTCTTTCCAATTTCATGAGAAGCCACTTATTCTATGACTCCCCCCATTTAGACTCAATTCATTGATCTGTGCTGTATGTGTTTCTCTCCTAACATGTAGCACAGCACATTATCTCTGCCCACCAGTAGGTCCTCACCAACTGACTATAGCAAAGCTTTCCCTCCCTAACAGCGGTTAATAACTATAAACTGCTACATGGAATAAACAAGCCAGGGAACATGCACAACTCAACATGCTAACTCTACTTTACCGTTCTCTCACGAATCAGCATGAATACAATTTCCAACATGACAAAGAGTATAAAAGAATTAGTATACCTTTAATAAATTTTCTATAGACTATTTTCACAAACTGAAAGCCAAATAAAAGGACAAAGGTTCTAAGACCACCCACATCATGTATAAAAATATTTTTAAAAAAAGACAATGAGGCTAAAGAAAAAAAAATGGAGCTAAAGAGCCAAGGAAAACAAATCTTAATCAGAAATATCTATATATTATGAAACAAAGTAGTAAATCATTGAATGTAAGAATCAGAAGATGACTCAAAGACTAACTCTACTTCTTTTGTAAAGAATATAGAACTTATAATTTTTTAAAAATAATTTTTAAGTATTTTACTTGTATTTTATATATCTTGACATTTTGCTTGTATGTATGTCTGTGTGAGGGTGTTGGATACCCTGGAACAGAAATTACAGTTGTGAGCTGCCATGTGGGTGCTAGGAATTGTACCCAGATCCTCTGGAAAGGCAGCCAGTGCTCTTAATCGCTGAGCCATCTATCTCTCCAGCCCCAGGAATCTAGAACTTCTTACTAAGCTGAGGAATCTTACCAAAATCACATAACAAATGGGAAGACTCTGGGTCTTCAAAGTTCATGGAAGGTGCTGACTGTATGGTTACCAATTTAAAAAAAAAAAAAAAACCTGCTAATTCAACTAAGCTACATCCTAAATTCATCCCATCCTCACTAAATTCAATTCTCAGGATTCCAAGCATTGACTGCAATTACATACACAAACATGATCAATTCTATAGCTGTGAAAAACTAACTTCAGCCAAACAACTCAAAAAAAAAACAAGGTCAATGTCACAATGGAGACAGTTAACTACCCAGCCTGACACTGTGAAAATCACCATGAGATTAGCTGGAAATATACCTATTTTTTGGAGCTGGCAGAGTAGTTTTACAGATCTCAGAATGCAGGGAACACATTCTGATCCAACTTCTCTGTGACTAGAACGTATTGAAGATTTTTATTGATTTCTATCGTGAACTTTCTAGATTAAGAAGTCAAAAACTCACTTTACATTTAAGAAAGGGAGACCAAGTTCATTAGACATCACCTCAAGTATATCATTGCCTGTTTCTACACTCTGCATTCTTCCTTCTGAAAAATCTGAAGTGGTGGGAAGGTTGTCTAGATTTTGATTCCTTCCAGTTCTAATGTTCCCTTTCTAATTTCATCATGCCAAATGAAAACAGAGCTCTCTTTAGGAAGTTAAGTCATATTATGCAGAGGTATAAAACATTTTTTATTTTTTATTTTTTTAAACATTTTTTAAAAAAAAATCTAAAAGAAATGTAAGTCACCTGGTAGAGTGCAACAGGAACCAGATGAGATTTTATTCTCAACGAAGTTCTAAAGTCCTTCTAAAATCATCACACACAACAGCTAAAACGAGCAATATTTGACTCTGAAAAACAGACATGGCCAAACTGGGAGTGGTGGCACTTGCCTTTGATCCCAACACTCAGGAAGCAGTGGCAGAGATATCTCTGATTTAGAGGACAGTCTGTTGGACACAGAAAGTGACATGGCCCAATGAAGCAAGAATCAAACATGGAAATGTCTGCGGATGAGGGTTTGAAATCTTTCATATCAGCTGTCTGTTCAACTTTCCCAGAACCCTGTGATCTTGGAAACATCGAGTCTGCTTTTAAAATCCTATTATGTTCCAGAACATAGTTTACTGCGATCATGTTCCCTACACAACCACTTGCCCTCCTCCCATTTTCCCAGAAAGCAAAACCCAGGCCTGGCAAAATTCCATTGTTCATTTCTTAAGTTAACTTCTGAACTGTGCGATCAGTCAACACCCACTGCTTCTTAAGTAAAGTTGATGAAAATTTCCTTTCTAGGTCCCTAAACTTTATCCTGCTTTCAGCCTAAAACAGCTCAGGAACTCTCAGGATGGCTGACCTCACAGCAAAACACCCTCTGCTTACAGCCTACCATACTCCTTCCCATCCTATCTTCCCACACCAGGCTCTCCGTGAAATCTTTTTCACCGAACCTTTAAGACACTTGCAAATATTATGGCTGAAGCTATTCTCTCTGCTGCAATTGCTCTTTTCTCAAAACAATACCTTTACAAATTTTCCTTCCGATTAAATCTGTTGATACTCAACTTGGATATTTTCTCTTTAGAAATGACATTATTTCCAGTTCTGAAATAGTAGACTTTTAAGAAAAGCCAATTTTATCTTACGTGCCTAGCGTTGCTTGTCTCCAAGAAAGATACAGTCAGTGTTCAAAAGGTACTTCTATATTCTTAAAATCTTGGTCACAAGCCCGCAGCGGGAAAGGTGACGAAGGTGACAGGGACAGGTGAAGAGCTGAGCAAGGTCATCTGGGGGCCACCTGGTGCCACAGGCCACGAGCGATGGGGGCTACCTAGACAGGGCACTCCGACAGACCCGCCCCTCCCGCGACCCCACGAGTCCCAGCCGTGGCCGCGCGCACTCCGGGCAGGTGGGGGTCCCGTCGGTTCACCCCAACGCTCCCGCAGGTTCCATTCAGCGAAGCGGCATCAACCGTCTCTTTCACGGACTGACCTCCCCGCCCTTTCCTCCCGACGGCCGTCACTCTGGTCCTCACGGGAGGACTCACCATAACGCCGGGAGAGGTCGTGAGATCGACACTCGAGAGCCGCCGGCAGCGTCCTGAATCTCCCCGTCCAGGGTCGGCAGAACGGACCTCTCCAAACCGCGAGGGAAAAGGTCTTCCGGCTCTGCCGGAAGTCCTGCCCGCGCGGGACAGGAAGTTCCTCCCTCTTCTGACCGCCAGCGACCCCCACGCCACGCAGAGAGGAGGCGACGCAAGGCGTCCTCTAAAGCGACTTCCGCGGGGGCCCGGCTGGGGCGGGGGGCGGGGCTGACCTTGAGAGCGCAAGGGCGCAGGCGCACAGGTAGGTGGGCGCGGCGGGGTGCCGCGCCTGCCGGGTTCCAAGGTGGGCTGGGCGCTCTCCCCTAGCCGGGGATCACTTTGGGTCGGAGCAAACCTCGCAACCTCTCGGTTGGGCGAGGATAAAGCGTGACCTGCTGCTGTATTTGTTCCTAGGTAGCTCAGAAATCGTCTAGCTCAGCCAGCGCCCTTTCTGTCTTTAGGTTTTTCTTACGCGGTACCTTGGAGTCTTGGTTAAAAAGCCAAGTCTTGCCGAGCTCTCGTAACGCAGTGGAATTTGACCTTTATAAGTTCTTTGCTCTCCACAGAGGCCGACTGAAGCCAGTGGATATCTACCAAGAGCAGAGCCAAGAAGAAAATTCAATGTGGACACGTCCTACCTACTTAAATCCAATATAAACAGGAAAGATAACACGGAAAAGAGTGACATTCTGATACATACATGGAGGCGGTGTCCCAAAACATATTTGGGGGTGATGGGGGGCAAAACAATATGTACTGGCGAACTCTATTGTGATGAGAATTAACCTTGGAGGCAAGTTTGAAATAACCACACAGAGCATCTTTGATGCAGAAATTATCCGACAGTTTGAGAAGCCTTATCGAAACTTTGCCTTCCTTAACCCTTATCCATGAAATATCACCATAGTGTGGTTTTCGTCCTGACAGAGTACCTAGAAGTAATGTTGTTCAACCTGTAAATGGCCCAAGGGCCTAGGAATCAGTTCTGAGCCACCTAAAGAAGTTAGATGGGGCTATTTGAAAAGGGTACAGGAGACAAAGTTTATACCTTGTTAGTTTTCAGTTGGGTCCGTGTCGGGGTGATAGAGAAAGGATAAGAAATGTCACAAGCTGCTGCAACTCCAGTGGCCTTGGGGAGTAGTTTGTAAAATAGATTTCTGTTGATGATCAGTTCAGAACTTTGCCCCAAAAGTTCCGTTTCTGATCTCCAGAGAAAAGGTTGTAAATAGGCCCCGGGCCAACTGCAGATGGTTGAGTGTGGCAAAGAGGGATTGGGCTGTCTGCTGGGGTATCTGGGGGAAGCAGTTGAGGAAGGAAAAGGTGGAGGAGAGTGGCCCTCAGCCTGTCATTGACATCATATTCTCTGAAGTCTTACTGTTTCATTTATGACACTGTGGGTCTTGTATCTGTCTAAACCCTGGAAGCCTCATGAAAGTTCACAAAGCATCTCCTCCTATATGACAGTAAGATGGGAATTATTAACAAGGTAGAATCTATTCCTCCCAGAGTAAAAACAAGAAAAGAAATCATCCATTTTTTGCTATCATCACTTTGAATAGACTGTCATAGCCTATACTCTTTCTTTTCTGCATGGCACATTGATTGCCAATCCTCGGTTAAAATCCTTTAATGTCACATGATTATCTCTGTTACAGAATTACAGAATTATTAAACAAGTAATATTTTAAAGATTAGTTTGTGTATGTTTACATTATAGCTACATAAAGTCTTTTTATTCTATAAAACAGTATTTTCTATCTATCACCTATCTATTTTTGTTCTTAAAAATGAATTTACCACTTTCCATTTCTTAAATCAGTAGAGATCTTTGATAAAGATTCAGATACAGGGAATTATGAGAGGAAATGGGGAGCTGTTGTGATAACAACAATTTAAAGATCTTTTTGGCAAAGAAGTCATGGGTACAATCTCAGAATAGTCTTGGATTTACCACTTGGGATTTGTGAAAACTTAAAAATGTCTTCTTTGAGAATTGATATCAAATATGTGTCAATATCAACAGAAAGCCCACTCTGATCTGAAACTTTTCAAATTATTAAAATCTATCACTTTTTCAAAGTCCAATCCCCGTCTTTTACAAAATGTATAGATTTGTTTCACCTCTTTAAAAAGTTCCATTGTTTTCTCATTACTAAATGTGATTATGTGCTTTATTTTGAGATTTGTATTCCTTTGTGATTTGTGGCTATGTGGTCCTTGTTTTTTGGGCTTTTGATTCTGTAGTAAAATTGTACTTAAAATTCTTTATAGGCAATAGTAGGCACAATTGTGTTCCAGTAACAGTAAAATATTGGTCATATTCTGCCATGTATAGTTAATGGAAGATTATGTAATTGTTTTAAAAAGCCACTAGTCTCAATAGTGGAAAATGGCTGTCTTTAAGCTAGAGGAGGGTTCATGAGTGTGGAACCTCTGATCTGTTTAGTGCCTTTGTCAGAGACAAAAGAGCTGTTTCCCTTTTAGTCAGCAGCACTATGTGAGAATGGAGCAGGAACTCATCTACTCCATAAAGAGGGCCTCTTTCAAATTCACCTTTGATCACTATGAGAACCGATTTTGTGGTTTAAATTACCCTGTTTATGATAGTTTTGTTACAACATCCAAAGTAAAGAATGCAAAAATTTTGTTCAGTATAATTGCTTTGACCTGAAAAAAGGTCCTACACTTATTCATTAATTCTCAGCATGGATTTTGTAAACCTTTCTATACTAAGGAAATTTTTGAAAAAAAGGTGGTGGCGCACGCCTTTAATTCCAACACTGGAGAGGCAGAGGCAGGAGGATCTCAGTGAGTTTGAGGCCAGCCTGGCCTACAAGAGCTAGTTCCAGGACAGACACCAAAGCTATACTGAGAAACCCTGTCTCAAAAAACCGAAAAGAGAAAAGAAAAAAACCTATATTACTCTTACCTTCTTAATTTGGGAGAAAAGTTCTTCAGAAGTTAAACCAGCAGTTGGAGAGTAGACTGGAAAATCAGGGGTCCAAGGCCAGCCTAGACTTCATGAAACAGTCTCAAAAATAAAAATGTACTGCAGTCCTTCCGTAATTCAGTAGCATTCCTGTGAATCTTTATGTCCGTGTTGCTTTCCCTAGTTGTTTTTAGAACTTAAGGAGTGGAATGATTACTTACAATTGTACAAGTTGTATAGTGCGTATTTTCATGGAATCTGGGGTAGGCGGGGCAAAGACAAACCTGAGCATCCTTTCTCAAGAGCTGCCCACCATGTTCTTTGAGTTGTGGTCTCTCTCTTTGGTCAGGAACTTGCTAGGTTGGTTAGGCTGGCTGGCCCTCAACCAATAGCAACTTTGCCTTGAGTTTTCAAGTTGTTTGTGTGTGTGTATGGTTTTGTTGTTTTGTTTGGGGGGGGTTGTTTTTGACTTAAGTATAGGTTCTAGGATCAAACTCTGCCTTCACACCTAAATAGCAAGCATTTTACTGCCTAATATACCTTCCCATAATGGGATCTTTATGTCATGTGTGAAACCTTTTCTTTCCTCCTCCTCCAGGTCCTCCAGGTCCTCCCGTTCATCCCCATCAGCTACCTGCCCATCTTTAAGAGCGTTCTCTCTTGTTTTCAACATAAAAAAAAAGCTAAGAGGAAAAAAAGAAAGAGAAAAAGAAAGCAAATGCAAAAAGGACAAACAATGCCACCAAACCACAGCAACAGCCAAAAAGCCCACAAGAAAACAACAGGACTTCATAAAACTAAAAAGCTTCTGTGTAGCCCCAAAGTGGCAGCCTACATTAGAACGAAAAAGGTTTGCCAGTTATACATTTTACAGTGCCTTAGTATGTAGAATATACAAAAAAAAGTTAACATCAAGAGACAACTAATTAAAAACTGAGGTATAGAATTAAAAGTTTTCAAAAGCTGGGACACTAAAAACATCCAGCATTTCCCTTAAACTTCCCAGGTCTGCATGTCCAGGGAAGGCACCATCTACAGCAGGCTGCACCCACCCCTACATTAATTGTCATTTAAGAACATGTTCCACAGATCAGTGTGATGAAAGTAGTTAACTGAGGTTCACAACAACTGAAGCTAACTGTGACACTGAGTCATTTTCCTACCCCAACAGGTGTCTTCTTCAAACACTCTACCTTGATTGAATCCCAGTAAAACAACACACACACACACACACACACACACACATCTTTAAACAACCATATTTTAAAGTACCTCTTTAAAATCTAAATTAGCTTTATTCTATCATTAAATATTTATTTTTGTTTTTGTATTACTTACTGTTACATACTGAGGAAATAGGGGAGCAGACAGATGTGTTTCCTATGATCAGAAATTAACCTTTTAGTAGAAATGGCCTGTAACTTCTATTAACCTTGTAATAGAACTGACCCTGTGATGGGGGTTGGGGAGGTAGGAGGGTGGTATGAGCCAGCCTTTAGGGCATGAGAGTGGGAGAGCTCAACTAGGCCACCCCCTTGTACAACAGGTGGTGAAAAAGAAGAGGAAAAGGTGCCCTCCCCACTTCTCACTCCTCACAGGTAGGAGAGCTAGAAAGCTGGTCCTGCCGATCACCAGCTATAGCATTCAAGAGAGCGGCCACTGCCCATCCTGGGAAACACAGTAGAGCTGACCCTGCTGGTGTGGGTGAGCTGCCCCCAAGGGTGAGAGCAAGAGAACTGGCCCTGTTCCTTGCTGCCTGTTGCATTGGGTGAGCTATCTGGAGAGCAAAATGTGATGGGAGGATGAGGGAGAGCTAGCTGGCTGGCCAATCCAGCTACCACCCAGGCCCAGACCCAGGGCTGTGAGTTGGCCCACCCCACCATTCACCTCATCTATGAACTGCTGGAGCACGTGAAGGGGCTGGTCCTGCAGGTCCAAAGCTGTAAGATCTCCATGACCTAGGACAGCAACAGGTTATCTAAGAGGAGTCCCAGATTCAATAGTGTGGTAGAAGCCAGAGGCCTCAAATCAGACCAATGACTCATTTCAATGAACACTTGCAAGTAAAGGTGTATGGACTAAAGGGTGTGCTGTGTGACTCACTGTGACACACTACAGCTTCCATTGTGAGATTGTTTTTCTCTTAAATTTCAATTATTTTCATTTCCAGGGTAGATTGAACAGTCATAGGGTAGATATAAAGGAACAAGGAGATGGATGGGATCAGGATGTGTGATATGAAATCCACAAAGAATTAGTAAAAAATTAATAGGAAAAATGGCCTGTAAGTGAATAAATAAAGAAAATATAAAAAGTAAGTACTAGTCTGAAAATTAAAATTGATCACTATTTTAGATTTCTTGGTTAAAGGACACTAAACGTGTATTATTTAAGCCATTTAAATGACAAGAGAACCCAGTTTTGCAAAAACTTGGCAAACTTATTAACAGAATGGACAACAGTATGAAGCCTGAAATCATAATCTAGCTTGAAATCCTTCAGATAAGTACACAGCAAAACACGAGTTAATGAAATATATATGTATATATATATGATTTCATACATCTAGAAAAGCAAGAATTTTAAATTGACAATATCCCTGAAACATTTATACATTTCTAATAGGAGCTGACTCTGGTACAATTCAGAAAACAATTTGGCATTCCTGATAAAGTTAAAGACGAGCAGTAACTGTGGCCCAGGAAAAATGTACCATAGGAGGAAAAGAACATTCTTAATGGTATCATACAAACCAGAAAAAAAATTGGGAATAATCCTACTGAAATTTGATAGGAAAGTAGATAAATATGTTGAGAATATTTATAAAGTAGAATATAGCAATATAAAAATTAATTTTACATGTATGGACATGAATTAGCCTTATTAGTGAAATTAGTCAAAAAAAATAAAGTATTAATGTAAGTATTCTACTTACATTTAACATCAACAACAACAAATCAAAGTAAAAAACGATAATAAATTTGGGCTTACTTTTTCTTTTGTCTTCATGTGTATAGTGTATGTGTGTGTGTATAGTCTCATCCTTGCATTGCGAGGTCCAGAGGAGGACAGTGTGCGTCTTCCTTCATCTTTAACACAAGTTCCTCCCTGAACCCAAAGCTGTTAGATGGACTAGGATAGCTGGACATTGAGTTGCCAGGATTTGCCTGTTTTCCATCACCAAGCCCCAGTGGTGAAGTCACAGGTTCGTGGTGAGGTTGCAGGTACAAGCTGCTCAACTTGGCTGTTTATGTGGATACTGGCCATCTTGTTTGCACAACCATCACTCTTACCCACTGACTTTTCTCTCCTGCACCTGGTTATTCTTAACATAACACTTTCTCCTAAAATTAGATAGACTATACAGCTGTTCACTGAATTATTCTTCTGTGTATCTTACATATATTTACAAATATTCATTTGGAACTAGTCAATGAAATTATATAATTCTAGATCATAGCAAGTGACAATATAATGCAAAATATCTGTATATATAATAAATGTTAATTGGATCTAAATGGAACCTTTATCATCTATGTAGATGTTATAAATAACATGTCCCTGGCATTGTATTACACTTTTTAAAGAAACTACATCATCTTTATGGAAAGATCTCTAAATGTTTAGTATACACATTTTACATGTAAAAATCCAAGTCCAAAGAAAAAAATTGCTGAGATGTAAGTCTGAGCAGAAAAAGTAACAACTTTTCTCCATAGCCAGAGATTGATATATTTCTGCAGGGGCTTCCCCTTTAGAAGAGTGTATCAGAAGAAGTAACATACTGGGCCTCAGAAGAGCTCTCCC
Source organism: Alexandromys fortis (assembly GCF_014885135.2). Lineage (NCBI taxonomy): Eukaryota > Metazoa > Chordata > Mammalia > Rodentia > Cricetidae > Alexandromys > Alexandromys fortis. The sequence continues at coordinate 11,580,683 of NW_026067957.1, read as the reverse complement.
TTAGGGGAACAGAGCACAGCTCTGCTGTAGAGGCTCTCTCGAAGAGCAGGATTGCTATATCCCATCAGGAAAACATTCCCCACCACACCCCAGCTTCAGTTAGCCTGGCTTCCCACAAGTCAAGATACCGCTCCCTCCAGTACTGAGCTGTCCTATTGCAGCCCCAGCTTCCAGAGCTGTCCTCTTGCAGCTCTAGGTATAGTCTGGCATCCGGATAAGTCAGGATACCTTTGCAGCTCCAGAGCTGTAACACTCACACTTGCTTAAAGAGAGAGCACTTAGAGTGTATCAGATCCTGTGTTTAATCACTGATGTAAATAAAACAGCAGACAGTAGGCAGTTAATATTTTTCTCAATTAACAAAACCTCTTACTTTCTGGCTTGAGATTATATCAAAACGTCATATGCAAATACCTTCAGTTCATTAGAGTTTATGAATGAATTTGTGGGCTGAGAAGCGAGTCTTAGAGTAACCAAAATCACATATAGACAAGAGGAAGCGTGCAGCTGATACAGAAGGTTTTATGCCTATCTCAGACATTTACTGCCACAGCCTATGCCTCATAAAATAATTTATTGTTTATACATTACCATACAGCATATGCAATTTTTCAATACCTCTAGCCGTGTCATACTCAGAAAAGGAAATTCAAAAAACTGGACACCCTTAAAAGTTTCCTTGAGATAAAATTTTAAGAAGCAAAGTGAAGTTTTTCACATGCTTTTCTTATGATTTAGCATCCTGGCACAGCACCTGGGGAACCTGACTCTGACCAACAACGAGGAATTGCTCGGCTAATTGAAAGTGGCAGAAACCTTGGGAGAAAGCAATAGCATACCAAGGATAATTATAAGAAGTAGCATGAACACTAAAGAATAGTGTTAAGAATCTAAAGCTCCCAAATGATGTTAGACTTGAAAAAAAAATCTAAGAGAGGATAAATAATGGACCTTTTACAATTCTGCTCAGAACCAGATAATCGTGGGTGAGCCATGTGCAGCTTCTCGTGCAGCTTTAGTGTTGACAGAGAGAGCAGAGCTCCCTGTGTGGCTGCGTTTGTGACAAAGGAAGCACACGATGACATGGTGAAAGAGTCTTGTTTGCTGTCTCAAGAATCTGGGCTTAATTCCTGTCCACACTATTAAAATGTACTGAGCTTCTCCAACAACCCAGGCAAAAACAGAGCCCTGCCGCTAAAGCTGGCCATCGGCAAACTGAAAGCATCCATGTCCCCAAACATGCTAGTGTGACACATGTGATAAAGGATATGCTTGTCTGTCATAGCCCTGTTAGCAAAGTAACTTGGAAGTGACCAGTTGGCTTCGTATTCCTTGTTTGTACTTTCCTTAGCCTTGGTCTGCTTATTGAGCCCACCCCTCATCCCTGCTCGTTGGATCACCTATATTATAGAATGAGACACTACCCAATTTTAAAAATATCTATAAAAGCCAATCTAGTCTTCAAGATAAATGTGTTGTGATTTTGATACTTGGCAACAATTAAAATTTTCTTATTCCAGGTAGGCGATCCTCCCATCTATAAGATGGAGATAACATTTCTCCTAGGAATTCCCTGAATAATGGAAATCATGCATTTAAAGCACTGAATCAGGCTCACAAGTTGTCTTGTTAAAGTTGTAGAGCTGTGAAGAGACACCATTACCATGGCAACGCTTATAAAGGAAAACATTTAAGTTTGTCTGGCTTACAGTTTCAGAGGTTTAGTCCGTTGTCATTATGGTGGGAAACATGGTGGAGTGCAGGCAGACATGCTGTTGGGGAAGGAGATGAGAGTCCCACATCTTGACCCACAGGCAGCAGAAGGAGACTGTGTCACTAAGCCTAGTTTAGGCATATAAGACCTCAAAGCCCACCCCCACCGTGGTATACTAACTCCAATAAGGCCACACCCACTACAACAAAGCCGTATCTTCTAATAGTGCCATTTCTTATGGGCCAAACATTCAAAGACAGGAGTCTGTGGGGCCAAACCTACTCAAACAACCACACAAATAGCACCTAAAAAATAGTAACTCCAACTAGCTGTTTCTCCTCAAAAGAGAAGTTAAATGGTGGTGAAAAGTAACTCTATTCCTAAATAGTGGGAGGGGGCATCCTGACAGTTACTAACAATTCAAGGTTAGATTGCATCATCAGCTATGGGGGTTTCCATTCCAGGCATTGGAGGGAAACAAAGGGGTCTGAGAACAGCCACGCACTTATTGAAGGAATTGCAGGAAACAAATGGAGCAAACTAAACCAAACCTAAGCAGATGTGCCTCTTTAGGATAAGAGATGAAGCTATTTTTAAAAATATGTATTAATGTTTATGTGTGTGCTTCTGCATGTGCCTGAGTGGTCGATCCTCTGGAGCGGGCGTTATAGGCAGGTATGAGCTGCCCCATGTGGGTGCTGGGAACCACACACAGGTCCTCTGCAAGAAGAGCACATGGTCTTAACAGCTGAGCCATCTCTCCATCTCAAGAAATGGAAGTCTCATGTGCTACATAATGATATTTTGGTCATCAGCATGTCATATAAATGATCATAGTACTTTCAGATTATTATATAGAGAAAAAATTCCCATAGCTGTGTGATGTCAGCCATCCTAAAATTGTAACTCATTTGGAAAATTGTAAAATTGTTACATGTTTGTGGTAGTTTGGTGTAAGAAAATACACTCTACTGTAGCAAGTCCACACTTGATAACAGTTATCTCACTGGTTTATGTATTTGCTATGTGTTCTATTTTCTTATATCCTTTTGACAACAGATCTGACAGAAGCTACTTAAGGAAGAAAGATATGATTTCAGGTTATAGTTCCGGGTCTAGATTGCAATGGAAGGGAGGGTATGGGACGAAAGCAAGGGGCAGCTGGTCACATTACCTCCATGGCCAGGAGGCAGAGAGTGATGATGAGTGCCTATGCTCAGTTTGCTTTCTCCTCTTCATTCAGTCCAGAACCCTACACAGGAGAATGGCGTAGCCCACAGTTACTGTAAATCTTCACCTCACTTAACCCAAACTAGATACTTTCTCATTGACATAGCCAGAGGCTTGACTCATTGGTGACCCTAGGGCCTGCCAAGTTATAACACCAACCATTACAATGGGCTTTTATCACATTTGAGTGCAGTTCTACTTATTTAAAAACTTTACTGGACCAGAAAGATAGTGCAGTGGGTAAAGGTGCTTGCTACTGAGTCTAACAACCTGAGTTCAGGCTCTGAGACCCACAGATGGGAGGAAAGTACCAAATCCCATAAGTTGTCCTCTGACCATACACAGGCTGTGGCATTCACCACACCCTCACATACAAATATAAATAAATTTAAGATAATTATAAAAATTTTACTGTAAAACAATGTACGGTGCTGAGCCAGAAGTATCTCTGATAAGTGTTTACTGTATCTCTTGATTTCTTCAAGAAGAAGAGTTGAGTGACTGACCTATGTCTTTGAGCTCTGTGTAAGTATAGCCTATGATGGATGTTGGCACAAGGACCTCACAATGCATTTCTCAGAATGCACTCCCATTTTATTTAAGTGATGCAAGCCTATGTTTTCTTTTTCTAGTGAATTTCTTCCACAATGATATCGTGTCCATTTGCCAAGGGACAGAGATTTTCAGATATACAGAAACAAAAGAACAAATTTACTGGATAAAGGTTTAAGTGGAAATGTCATACTTAGAAACTAGGTTGTGTGGAAAGAACAGGTCTCTGGAATTTCATTAAGGCAGTAAGAGGCAGTCTGAAAAGGAGAGAAAGTATGAGGCCTTATACAAGAAGTAGTGGTTGATGATGACCCTCTGATGGAGGTGGGTCTTGTATCTTTTCTGTTGCTTTCATTGGTTAACTAATAAAGAAAACTGCTTGGCCTGATAGGACAAAAAATTAGGTAGGCAGAGTAGACAGAACAGAATGCTGGAAGAAAGAAGCCGAGTCAGGAGTCGCCATGATTCTCCCACCCGACACAGCCGCAAGTTAAGATCTTCCCTGGTAAGCCACCTCGTGGGATACACAGATTATTAGAATGCATTAGATTAATATGTAAGAGCTAGTCAATAAGAGGCTGGAACTAATGGGCCAGGCAGTGTTTAAAAGAATACAGTTTCCGTGTAATTATTTCGGGTAAAGCTAGCTGGGGCAGCGGGAATGCAGCTTGCTGCTCCTCTCTACAACCCTCATAAGATAAAAATCCATATCCTAATCTTATGCCTTGTGAACATTATTTCATTGGGAAGAGATGTTATTAGGAATCTTGGGATGACATTATCTTGGATCATTTGGTGAGCTGTAAATCCAATAACATTTTTACATGACAAAAAGATGGATTTTAACCACAGAAACAGGAAATGGGATAATATGGCCACATATCAAAGGAGAGTGATGTTTGCCAGAAATGAGAAAACTAACATGTTCTTCTAGACTCTCAAGAGAAAGTCCACGCCTAGGAATGTAAGCCCCTCAAGTCACAGGAGTGCCAGGCCCCTCCCTCAAGGACCTCTAACTGCCAGGTTCCACCTACTGTGTGCTCTTAACTGCCTTAACTGCTGGACCCTGACCCCATCCTACAGAGTAAAAAGCCCAATCTCTGGACGTGAAATCCCACCAATCTCCATCCTGGAAAGTTCCATCCACTTCCTGAGAAACTCTATCTAAGCACTGTATACTGGTCAGTCTGCTGCTGTTTCTCACCTGAGCAGAAGCAGCCATCCTCCTACTTTTCCCTCCCAATAAACCTCTTGTCTGAAGTTTTCTGTGTAGTGTGATTGTGGTATTTCTTGTGTGAAGTTTGCTGTGTTATGTGGTTGTGATATTGTGTGAAATTTGCTGTGTGATGTGATTGTGGTATTTCTTGTGTGAAGTTTGCTGTGTGATGTGGTTGTGGTATTTCTTGTGTGAAATTTGCTGTGTGGTGTGATTGTGATATTTCTTGGCTCCTGGGTGCCAGGATACCTTTCCATTCATTATAGGTGTAATTCTTACAGCTAAGATCATGATTTTTGAGTCTTGACTTAGAATGCCAGGAGAGGCAATCTTCCTGGTTTTAAGTGGGGAGAAGAGGAGGCAAAAAAAAATGGAAAGATAAAGGAAAGAAAATAAAGGGAAGGAGGAAAGATAGGAAGGAAGGAGTGGCGAGACAAATAATTAAAATGAAAATATTGCTTGAAGAATCTCTGAGCAAAATAAAAACAGCAGCAGAAAGACATGTTTCAGCAAGGCAAAGCCCAATGTTCCCCAGAGTCAGGTAATCAGAGAAAGCGTGTTTGATTAACAAATGTTTCTGCCTGTTTCTTTTGTTTGTAGAGGAAGTAAATCTGTGGCTGCATATATATTTAAATCAATCATATTCAAGGTATTTATAGGATAAAATACTTCAAAAATATTTTTAAGCCTCAAATATACAGTTATAGACAAAGTATTGAAAGTGGTATAAAGTGGAAATTATATCACTTGCAAACTGTGCCTTCAATTTGTTTAACTGGGAATTTGTTCATTCAGCTAAGATTTCCTGATAACCTGTAACGTCAAGATAGGACCATGTTGATTTTTGGCAAGACTCTTAATGTGGGATTGTCCTAGGTAGGGTTACTGTGATGAAACAACATGAGCAAAAACATGTTGAAAGGAAATAATTTATTTTGTTATATTTTCCACATTGTAATCCATTACTGAAAGAAGTTAGGACAGGCATTCATACAAAGTTGAAACCTGGAGGCAGAAGGTGATGCAGAGGTCATGAAAGGTGCTGCTTACTGGCTTATTCCTCATGACTTTCTCAACCTGGTTTTTTGTTTGTTTGCTTTTCATGTGTTTTTTTTTATATATAGACCTCAGGACCACCACCCCAGGGAAGTACCACCCACAGTGGTCTAAGTCTTCTCCTATCAATCACTAAACAAGAAAATGCTCTAACAGCCTTCCCCATAGCAGACAATCGTGTGGACGCACTGTCTCAGTGGAGGTGACTCGAGTTGACATAAAACCAGCCGGCACAATAATAGAATGCATTAATCAATGTAATACAGTATGACTACTTGTAATAACTGGCTGCATTCTAATTTTCCTCATGATAAGGTTACTAGGCAAATAGAAAAATAAAACAGTAAAAAGTACACAGTATTTCCCTGGGGCCAGTAGGAATCTGGTATTCTTCAACGTAAAAGTTGGGTCAAAGGGCAGGAGGACAAGATAGATGATAGTACTGTCAGAAAATGGTAACTGCAGAGGACAGTGACTTTTGAATGGAGCCATCCTCTCTAGAGGGCATTCTTACAGACCTACATTTTCTCTTGGACAATATTGTGTTTCATTAATGAATGAAGACATAGAACCTATACTTATCCAAATTACACCTGATTCAAAGTCAGGAAGGGTATACTTTTAAATGGTCCTAATTTAAGCTGCCAAAACTGACAGAACTAACATTTCAAATTATAAATAGAATCCGACAAGCTGGCAGGGATTTCCACACTCTTTCACTCATTTAAATGCCATACATTTACTGAATAGTCCACATGTATATCTCTGTTGGGATTTAGAACAATGACTAAATGTTAAAATCTGGTAATGGAAACAGATTTGTAAAAAGTAAAATATAACACAACATTCTAAGGTATCAAGTTTAGTAAAAGTTTTAAAAACTACGTTCAATTATACAGACTAGATGTGCATTAACATACATGAAATGCCACTAAGAGTTTGATAGGCTGGAAGAATTTGCCATAGATAAACACTTACATGCTGCTCATGAAAACACAAGGTGGTGTGTGTGTGGAGAGTTGTTCTATGCAAACCAATACTATTTGATGAAGCAATATTCTTCTTTGAATCTAAAATTAATATAGAATATAAACAAAGTGATATGTATAAATGTATGAAAATTAAAACATAATTTAACATGACTTTTAGAAAAGATATGGTATAACGATGCTAAAAATACTATATTCATGTAAAGAAATGTACTTTTTAAAAGAATCAAACAGAACACTTCAAAGCCCATCCAACTAGAACATAGGGGGCCATGGTATTTTATTATGTATCTTCTTTAATGTAGCAAATTTTCAAAAATATTCATGTAATACTTGAAAAATAATGACAATTTATGATAAGATTTTTGGCTTAAGATTTTGGAATATAGCTGGGCAGTGGCACATGCTTTTAATCTCAACACTCAGGAGGCAGAGACAGATGGATCTCTGTGAGTTTGAGGCCAGCCTAGTCTACAGAGCAGGGTCCAGGACAGCCAAGGTGACATAGAGAACATTGTTTTGGAAAACCAAAAAGAAAAGAAAAATTAAAATGAAAAGATTACAAACTATTTTTCCAAATGTCTGAGTGACATAAACTATATTCTCAATGAAAAACACACTTCATTTATTCTGGTGTAGATATGGATAGACCATATTACTAGAAATGTTTTGTTTAGTATTTTGCCCAATAATAAATCTAGGACTGCCTCACATGAGAATAAGGAGCATGGTGAAGAAGTTTACTTTAGGAATGGTTGAAGGGGAAATATGAATGTTTAGCTTGGGATACATTTGAGGGGTCAGGATGACTGTTTTCAAATGTCTGAGTTCCTGCCATGTGAAAAGAAATACATTTCTACCAGATCATCTTAAAGGATTGCATGAGATTATTGACAGGACCTATATAGCAAGCTATTTTAGCTCAATGCCAAAATACTTACACTGTTCACTTGTTTATAGGCAATTTTATTCAGTATCAAGAAATACTTCCTAAAAGTACAGAGCAAAAAACTGAATAGATTCCTAGCCAATTTAAAGATTCAGACTGAAATTGCCACCTATTAAATGGGAAATACTCAAGGATAGTCAAACATCATGAGCATTCATTATGATTTCTAGCATGTGTAAAACCATACCATGTTCTGGAACAAATGACAATTGCATAATTGTGCAATAGAGAACCTTGAAAATTCACTTCACCTTTCCTATCCACTTTACATTGTTTTGAGCCCCTGTTGGTGCAATTAGACATATCTGGTTGCCTTTTACAAATTCAATATATGATACCAGCTCTACCACTTGAAGCACATTCTACTATACTTGTGAGAATTAATACAAATGTTTAAGATACTGTTGCAAGGGAGAGGGCCTGCTTGTTTGTCCTGGCTGTCCGTCTAGCTTACACCCAAAATAACCACATAGAAATTGTATTAATTAAATCACTGTTTGTCCCATTAGCTCTAGCCTCTAACTCTCACATCTTGATTTAACCCATTTCTATTAACCTGTATATTGCCACATGGCAGTGGCTTACCGGGAAAGATTCAGCATGTCTGACTCTGGCGGTTCCATGGTGGCTCTCTCCTTTGCTTTCTTGCTCCCCTATGAAGGGCCCAAAGCAGTTACTTTATTAACCAATGAAAGCAACACAAAGTCAGAAGGACCTCCTACACCAAGATATTATTTGTAAAAGTATAAAACATAATGTAAATATAAAGTTGTAGTAATAGGAGTGGCAGGGCTGTATCCCCGGCACCCAGCCGCCCTCATGGCTAGCTTATGCCCCGAAATAATTACACAGGAACTGTATTCTTTTAAACACTGTCTGACCCATTAGTTCCAGCTTCTTTTGGCTAGCTCTTACATATTGATCTAACCCATTTCTAATAATCTGTGTAGCCCACGAGGTGGCTTACCAGGGAAGATCTTAACCTGCATCTGTGTTGGGTGAAAGAATCATGGTGACTGCCTGACTCGGCTTCTTTCTCCCAGCATTCTGTATCTTAACCTGCATCTGTGTTGGGTGAAAGAATCATGGTGACTCCCGGACTCGGCTTCTTTCTCCCAGCATTGTGTTCTGTCTACTCCGCCTACCTAAATTTCTGTCCTATCAGGCCAAGCGGTTTTCTTTATTAGTTAACCAATGAAAGCAACAGATAAGATACAAGACCCACCTCCATCATAAAGTGTCACTCTACTTTGATATAGTTGGACATTGAGAAAATATAATATCTTAGTGAGTTGTTATTATACACATATCAAAAGGCATAATATGCTGAGGGTGAGATAAAGATACCCTCCCCCTTTGACCCTGCCAACTGTGGTGGGTAAGGGAGCTAACCTCCCTTACCAACTGTAGCACTAGGGAAATATACATGAGTGAAGAAGGCCAAGATGGCCCTGGTCCTAGCTCTCTATATATTTTTGAAAATTCCTTGCCTTCAAAATTTAAGTCAAAGAATATTTTACTTTGGAGAAGAGGTTTTGCTTTTATGACCACAAGAAGTGAGAGGCTGTGGATTCATTCTGGGTTAAGAAAAATAAGGTTTTATCAAGGAAGACCCACTGAAAAATCTCCAGATGATCTAACATTTTAGAGTACCTCTGTTGCAGTTTCCTCTGAATTCTACATCAAGGACAGCTTCAAGACTGCTGGCTGAGATGATTCAGTTTCACAGAATACTCCAGTCAGGACTTGACCATAATCTTAAATTTTCTTTAGGTCCCCATAAGATTATCAGTGCCCCAAACAGCAGGATGTAGCTTGAAAAACTATGCCAACATTCCCCAAAAAAATGGATTAGGGATGTTTGTCTTTGCTTAGTATGTTGGTTACAAGTTGTTATGGATAATGGTCAGTATAAAAGCTAAACAAAGGAAATTAGATTCAAGGTTCTTTTTAAGAAAATTAAAAAAAAGGAGATAGAGATATGATAGGATAAAAGGGTAGATTATTGAATCTACTCTGAAAAGAAAAAGGGTAGATATATATATTTTAAGATAAAAAGGTAGATTACTGAATCTACTTTTAAAAAGTGACTACTAGTTTTAAATGTTTTACATTGGATTGGACTTTTATATAATGTATAAAAAATTTGTGTATTGATACAAATTTGAGATTAATTTTGTTAAAATATACTGTACGTGCATTTCTAATCTTGTTCAAGGAATTGTACCTATATAGCTGATTTAACAATGTAATGTAACTTTCTAGTCCTTGAAAATTATTATTACCAACTGTTTAGAATGATAAGGAAATATAGGTTAATAGTAATTACTTAGTACAGTTGAACTTGTAGTCACATTAGGTAGTTTTCAAGGTCAAACAAAGATATATTTTAGTTAGACAGTTCATCTTCAAAGACTTCAGAGATCTACAAAATATGGCATTTAAGAAGTTTTAATAACCTGGGTTTTTTTTTTTATGACAAGGAGACATGTCTGCTACTGGCAGTACCAATCTACTTCAGAGAAGATAGTGGGCATTGAAGAAACACCACATGGTGTGGGAGTGATTTCTTATTAATAAAGAAACTGCCTAGGCCCCTTGATAGGCCCACCCTTAGGTGGGTGGAGAAAACAGAAGAGAATTCTGGGAGAAAGAAGCTTAGTGAGTAAGTCGCCATGATTCTCCTGCTCCAGACAGATGCAGGTTAAGATCCTCCCTGGTAAGCCAGCTCGTGGGCTACACAGAATATTAGAAATGGGTTAGAACAATATGTAAGAGCTAGCCAATAAGAAGCTGGAACTAGCCGGGCCAGGCAGTGTTTGAAAGAATACAGTTTCTGTGTAATTATTTCAGGCATAAGCTAGCCATGCGGGCGGCCGGGTGCCGGGGATGCAGCCCTGCCACTCCTAAATCAACAACATGGAGTTTATTTTTTTGTGGAAAAAGTAAGACACTGGGGAAGAAAATGCCACTGCCTCAACTGCTGACAGTATGATGTCCTAAATTAGACAAGCAGGACATAAGATATCCTGCTTCACAGAAAAGTCTGTTGAATATACTAGGCCTGTAGGCCAAAGATGGATATCCCAAAATCGTGGAGAAACTTTGGGTGACTGTCCAGGCAGCTAGCTGTTTCTGTCATTACTCACATTTTCTGAAAGTCACTTGCTTGCACTTCCTGCTTAGTTAATATTATTTCCTTGTTGGATCTCTGAGGGAGTTGAAGACTACATAGTTAAAGTTTTCCTTGTTTACCTGTTACAGAAAGCAATTAATGATAAAAGGTAAACTAGGTACAAGACTTTGAACTCACCAGGATGGGATAGATATGGAGTATTTTCTTTGAATTTTTCAAATTCAAATGGACTAGACATTGTTGATGTATTTATTGCCTGTAAATAGTGTATATAGTTATTATACTTGTTGTATATAGTTTTTCTTATATTAGTTACAGCCTTCTTTTTTGTTTTAGGCAAAAAGGGAAAATGTAGTGGCATTTCAATTGTATTTTAATAAATAAAGCTTGCTTGGGGATTGGAAAAATAAAATAGCTACACTGGTCAGCTGCCACACCAACTCCAGTGTTGTCTGTGTGACATGACATATGTCATTATGCCGGACAGGAGCTACGTGTCCCATGGGACTAGGCTTCCTGGAGGTCCATGGCAGACAGCCTGGTATTAGCCACAGCTGAGGCATAGATGGGTTTCTCGATTAGCTGGCTATGCAGGATATGAGCTTTGCACAATCTCTTTTATAATAATGATATTCTATATATATACAAGACAAAAATCATTCTCTTCAGAAACAGCTCTGGGATAAGGAAGCACAGTATGGGAATGTATAAGACTACAGCAGAACCTTTGTCATACACAGGGTATATGATGAGTAAGGGAGTAGATGGGTTAATGTTGATGGACAAAGACTGTTATATTATACTTTCAACTTTATGAATAGGCTTGCTATATCCCAACCCCAATGATGTCTGCTGCATAAGAAGGTACTAAAAAGTATAGTTCAACAGGTGCAGAGAACTGATTAGGTATATTTGGTCACTAGATGAAGTAAAGGGTTAGGAAGAGGAAAGGCCATGATAGCGATAATGAGACAGAAACTTTCTATTCATAAGATGAAACCACTTGCTGAGGTTTACATTCCCAAGGACAAGATTTCCTCTTCTAAGGATGCTTTATGTCTAACACCTGTCCCTGATAATATACTTTTCTTAATCATTGCTGATGTGACTAAAAGAAGCTTTCATACTGTGCCAGCTAATGATACATGACCTTCTGATTTGTTCTTTGTTTGAATACTATATAATGAAAACATGACTTCAGTAAAATCGCAGCAGATTCCAACCACTCTCTTGTGTGTTGTGTCTGTCTGTTATTCGCCGAACTTGTGCCTTCCTGTTACCAAGACCCTTCTTCTCCCACGGTCTGAGTGGCTCCCCTGAGCCGGTCCGTGGCAGTCAGCCTTACAGCCAGGCAGTGGTTACACACATCTTTAATACCAATAGCCCCACTAGTTGTCATAGAAACCGGGTGGTGCATGCCTTTAATCCCAGCCCTAGAGAGATTCTAAGATTGTGGGGGCAAACCTCTCTGACACAGTCTTTTCTGAGATTCCTGGAGGCAGGATTGGCATTTTGAACTGAGGTTGAGGTAAGAGCCAGTGGTTGGCTGCTTTGCTTTTGGGTCTTCAGGTTGATCCCCAATTTCTCTCACTGAGTTTTTAATTGATCAGGCTTTAAGAAAGCTATGATAAGTACATGGTCATAGAAACCACAATTTTCTATTTAACATAGTGAATGTTAGCAAAAGGTTTAGTTGGTAAAGTTAATGTTGTTCTATGTATAATAGATAACTAATTTATTTTCCATATTTCTTTGCAAAGTATAAAAGACTAGCACACATCATAATTATATCCTTAAGAACTGATCCTTTCTTCACAACAAGTCCCATTCCTACTTTCAATTTTTTTTCTTTTTTGTGCATGATCATCTGTGTTTTATTAGTTTCTTGTCCTAGCATGGATGGGTATTTATTTACTGGACCCTAGGACAGCTTATCAGTGACTCTGCCACTGAAGAGAATGATGTTTGCTTTCCCCAATAGGCCCTCAGGAAGATACTTCTCCTCATCCTTGATGGAATGTTGAGGACTGAATCATGTGTAGGTCTCTTTACAGATAGCTACTGCTGCACTGCATTCTGGAGTCCACCAGCTATTTCATGTCCAAAAGATACTTTTGTCCTGTACAGCTCCCTATCTTTTGTCTCTTACATCCTTTCTACCTGCATGAGAGAGGAGAATTGGAGGGGGGGTTGTGAAAATGACTAAAATTCATTACATAAATGTTTGAAACTGTCAAATAATAAAAACTAAGATGAGAAAAATAGAACCCAAAATATGAACACTAAAACATCTTCTTTCCAGCTCTTGATTCAAGAGTGTGCTGGTTCCCAAAAGCCTACTTCAAAGCATACATCCACATCAATAAAGCAAGTGTGCACAAGTGTGAGGGCCAGCCTTCAAAATGGCTATCTTATGTTGCTATCTGATGCTGTAGCAGTATACTAGAGACCAGATATGGCATTAAAAAATAGAGGCTTATTTCACATATAGTTCTGTGATGTGGGATGCCCTCTGTAAGCTGTGAATATGTTTTATTACTATTGGTTCAAAACAAAGCTGATTTGACAAATAGCCAGTCAGAATAGTGCCAGGTAGGGAATCCAAACAGAGATACAAGGAGAAAAAAAAGGCTGAGTTAGGGAGATACCAACAGTTTCTGGAGGACTAAGATGCCAGGGCATTACTGGTAAGCCACAGGGCACATGGCGATATACAGATTATTTGAAATGGTTTAATATATAGAGATAGTTAGTCAGTAATAGCCTGAGCCATCATCCTGGCAATTATAATTAATGTTAAGTCTTTGAATAATTATTTTGTAAGAGGATGCACGAACCAGTGGATGGAAGAGAAACTGCTTCAGTGGTATTAAGCAAGACACAGCAAAGTATCTGGCTATAGTTCTGTACACTAGAAAGTCCCAAAGCCTGATGCCAGCTTTTAATGAGGGACTTCTTACTGCATTATGACATGGCAGAAACATCACATGATCACATGGCAAGAAACTTTACAGAGAGAGCTCAGGTTTTTTTTAAATCAAAATCACTTGTAATAATTTAATTGACTTTTAAATTAATTTTTGAATTAATTAATACTCTTGAGAAAACAGAGTCCTCCTAATCCAATTACTTCCTAGGACTGACCCATGTTTCCATACATGACCTTTAAGGGACATCCTTTGTGACCTAACACTGGTAATCCTTAGTTTGTGTCCCTTCACACAATATTCTCTCAGATCAAATAGACCAGACCTATGTAATCAATAAGATATTGGATAAAGCTTCGTTACTTCTGAGTATAAGTCTTAAAAGACACTGCAGATGTGGATGATCGCTTCTATAAGAAAATAGCTCCAAGCCGTGACATTGTTGAAACTGTGAAGAGATTCACATGGGTAGGAGCTAATGACATCTAACACCATTATAGGCTAACTTGGCTAACCATGGGAATGAGCCAAGATGGAAGATGCTTATGCCATTTGGTAACACCATCTTAAATCAAGATGGATCCCTAATACATATCTATGAAGCCAAGCTGTTCTCAAATTTCTGAACTACAAAAACTGGGGCAAACAGCACTTAACATTGTTTTACATCAGTAAGTTTTAAGATCATTTGTTGTAGGAGGCTGCTTGTTCATTACCCATCCACCCAGACTCTCAAAATAACCACATAAAAACTGTATTAATTAAATCATTGCTTGGCCCATTAGCTCTACCTTCTTATTGGCTAACTCTTACATCTTAATTTAACCCATTTCTATTAATTTGTATATTGCCATGTGGTTGTGGCTTACTGGCAAAGTTTTGGCATGTCTATCTCTGCTGGTAGCTACATGGCTTCTTCTTCACTCTGCCTCCTTTCTCCCAGCATTCAGTTTAGTTTTATCTATCTATCTATCTATCTATCTATCTATCTATCTATCTATCTATCTATCTATCTATCTCTATCAGGCCAAGCTAGTTGCTTTATTAACCAATGGTATTCACACCATACAGAGGGGAATCCCACATCACTTCTTCTTTTCTGTGTGGGAGGTCCTTCTGTCTATGCATCACTTTCATTGGTTAATGAATAAAGAAACTACTTTGGCTTATAGTAAGGGAGAGCTTAGCTAGGCAGGAAAAACTAAACTGAATGCTGGCAGAAGGAAGGGGGAGTCAGAGAGAATCCAAGTAGCGGCTACTAGAAACAGACAGGCCAAAACTTTGCTGGTAAGCTACATCCACAAGGCTATACACAGATTAATAGAAATGGATTAAATTAAGATGTAAGCGTTAGCCAGTAAGAAACTAGAGCTAATGAGCAAAGCAGTGATTTAATTAATACAGTTTCTGTGTTGTTATTTCAGGGCTGAGCAACTAGGAACTAACAAGTGGCACCTACAACAGTAATTTGCTACAGAAAAATAGTTAACTATTACCACACAATAAAAGTGCGAAGTTCTGGAATTTAAATTTGCTTATAGAGGAGATTATATGAACTGGTAAATGCCTCATTGTTAATAAGTATTCATATATAAAATATATTTGCAGAGCTCAGTTTGAAGATATATGTCTATAACCCCAATATTCAAGAAGCTGAGGTCAGAGGATCAAGAGTTTAAGATCATCCTGGACCATATAGCAAAACTTTGTCAAAAATAAAACAAAATATGCCAAAGACAGTACAATTTTGGCCACAGGATCTGGAGAAATCAACCTAGTACTGACCTGGAAGTTTCCCCCCCCTGAAAGCTAGCACTCATATAAGAAGGTGCTACACAAGTTACTGAGGGAGAGGAGATGCCAATAGTCTCACCCAGCTGCAAACCCTATACACTACAATAAAGACCAGGCCAGCAAGATATCTCTATTAGTAGACTAGTGACACAAATATCATAGAGGAAAGCAACACCTATTTATTGGACTTAAGGCCTACTCAATAGGAGAAAACTCATACCCGGGACTGTGAACCCAGCTAATAACCTGTGTGTGGGCAGAGCTGCTGCAGAACCTACAGTTTCCAACTGCCAGCTATATATTCACCCTTGTAACCATAAATAAGTGCAACTTTTGCCCCTGGTCAAGCAGTTTCTTTTTGTGGTTGACAAATACTATTATAGATAATAAGTGAGGGGTTATCTCCAAACGGGATATCTACAACACAACTAAGGTTCAGGGAACATTGAGGAAGAGGAAAGACTGTAAGGGTCAAGGACTGGGAGGACTGCTGTGAGATACTATCTTCTGGTTCCTTTAGGACAGTTTCACCCGTGAGCTCACTAATGTACTATGCCTGCCACAGCAGCTGACATGCCAACTTGGAGAGGCGAAGGCTCACAAAGTCCAACCTGAGTCAAAGAACTATAAGCTGTCAATGATTGTTAATGGAAGGAGAATATGTATAAAACATACATAAGTAATGTTTCTTTTACATACGTGGGTACTTTTATATTAGGGGCATAGATATTCAGGACTGAGACTTCATCCTGATGAATTGTTCCTGTTATGAGTATAAAATGTCCCTCTCCATCTCTTCTGATTGATTTAAGTTTGAAGTCAACTTTGTTAGAAATTAGTATCGCCACATCTGCTTGTTTCTTAGGTCCATTTGCTTGATAAGCCTTTTCCCAGCCCTTTACTCTGAGTAGGTGCCTGTCTTTGTGGTTGAGGTGCGTTTCTTGTAAACAGCAGAATGTTGGATCCTGTTTTCTTATCCAGTCTCTTAGCCTGTGCCTTTTTATAGGTGAGTTGAGACCATTGACATTAAGTGATATTAATGACCTGTGGTTGTTAACTCCGATCACTTTTTTAGTAGTAGAGTTTGTGTGTTTCCCTATTTGAGTTGCGCTGGTGGAGGGTCTCTAGATGTCTGAGTTATTGTGGTCATTGTTGGACTCCTTGGTTAGAGATTTTCCTTCTATTACTTTCTGTAAGGCTGGATTTGTGGTTACATATTGTTTAAATTTGTTTTTATCCTGTAAAATTTTGTTTTCTCCATTTATAGTGAATGAAAGCTTGGCCGGATATAGTAGTCTGGGCTTGCATCCATGGTCTCTTAGTTTCTGCAGTACATCTATCCAGGACCTTCTGGCTTTCATGGTTTCCAAAGATAAGTCAGGTGTAAGTCTGATAGGTTTACGTTTATAAGTAACTTTGCCTTTTTCCTTTGCAGCTCTTAATATTCTTTCTTTATTCTGTATGCTTTGTGTTTTGATTATTATATGGCGAGGAGATGTTT
>NW_026067957.1:11561590-11562301 GCF_014885135.2 Alexandromys fortis | reverse complement strand
AAAAAGAAGCAGACTCACCTAGGAGGAGTAGAAGACTGGAAATAATCAAACTGAGGGCTGAAATCAACAAAATAGAAACACAGAAAACAATCCAAAGAATCAATGAAACAAAAAGCTGGTTCCTGGAGAAAATCAACAAGATTGATAAACCCCTATCCAAACTAATCAAACAGCAGAGAGAACATGCAAATTAATAAGATCAGAAATGAAAAGGGGGGCATAACCACAGACTCAGAGGAAATTCAGAGAATCATTAGATCTTACTACAAAAGCCTGTATGCCACAAAATTGGAAAATGTAAAAGCAATGGACACTTTTTTAGATAACTACCATTTACCAAAGTTAAACCAGGACCAGGTGAACAATCTAAATAGACCCGTTAGTTGCAAAAAATTAGAAGCTGTTATCAAAAACCTCCCTACCAAAAAAAGCCCAGGACCAGATGGTTTCAATGCGGAATTCTACCAGATCTTCCAAGAAGACCTAATATCTATACTCCTTAATGTTTTTCACAATATAGAAACAGAAGAGTCATTACCAAATTCCTTTTATGAAGCTACAGTTACTCTGATACCAAAACCACACAAAGACTCAACCAAGAAAGAAAATTACAGGCCAATCTCACTCATGAACATCGACACAAAAATCCTCAACAAAATACTGGCAAACCGAATTCAAGAACACATTAGGAAAATTATCCATTATGATCAA
>NW_026067957.1:11558879-11559879 GCF_014885135.2 Alexandromys fortis | reverse complement strand
CTGCGGTAAAAAACAATGACTTCTCGAATTTTGCATGCAAATGGATGGAAATAGAAAACACTATCCTGAGTGAGGTAACCCAGACCCAAAAAGATGAACATGGGATGTACTCACTCATAATTGGTTTCTAGCCATAGATAAAGGTCACTGAGTCTGTAATTTGTGATCCTAAAGAAGCTTAATAAGAAGGTGAACCCAAAGAGAAACATATAGTTATCTTCCTGGCTATGGGAAGTAGACAAGATTGCCGGGCAAAAAACTGGGATCTTTGGGGTGGGGCAGGATGGGGGTAAGGGGAGAGGGGGAGAGAAATGTGAGAAGGGGAGGATGGGGGGAACTTGGGGAAACGGGATGATTGGGATATAGGAGGGTTGGATAGGGGAGCAGGGAAGCACATAGTTAAGGGAGCCACCTTAGGGTTGGCAAGAGTCTCGAACCTAGAACGGCTCCCAGGTGCCCCGGGCGATGTCCTCAATTAATTCTTTGGGCAGCTGAAAATAGGGAACCTGAAATGACCCTATCCTATAGCCATACTGATGAATATCTTGCATATCACCATAGAAACTTCATCTGGCGATGGATGGAAATAGAGACAGAGACCCACACTGGAGCACCAGACTGAGCTCCCAAGGTCCTAATGAGGAGCAGAAGGAGGGAGAACATGAGCAAGGAAGTCAGGACCACGAGGGGTGCACCCACCCACTGAGACAGTGGGGCTGATCTATTGGGAGCTCACCAGGCCAGCTGGTCTGTGACTGAAAAAGCAAGGGATAAAACCGGACTCTCTGAACATGGCGCACAATGAGGGCTGATGAGAAGCCAAGGACAATGGCATGGGGTTTTGATCCTACTTCATGTTCTGGCTTTGTGGGAGCCTAACCAGTTTGGATGTTCACCATCCTAGACCTGGATGGAGGGGGGAGGACCTTGGATTTTTCCACGGGGCAGGGAACCCTGACTGCTCTTAGGACTGGAGAGGGAGGAGGAGAAAAGTGGGGGG
>NW_026067957.1:11508584-11555226 GCF_014885135.2 Alexandromys fortis | reverse complement strand
GGGCAGGGAACCCTGACTGCTCTTAGGACTGGAGAGGGAGGAGGAGAAAAGTGGGGGGAGGGGGAGAGGGGCAGGAGGAGGGGGAGAGAAATGGGAGTATGGGAGGAGGCGGAAAATTTTTTTCTTTTCAATAAAAAAATAAAAATAAATAAGATTCAAAAAATAAAACATACATAAGTGATACATATATATCACTTATGAAGTAGAGATTATGAATTTGAAAGGGAATATGGGAGGATTTAGAAAAGGGAGAAGGAAGGGTAGAAATGATGAAAATATAGTATACTCAAGTAAGGAATTCTCAAAATATAAAATAAACACCACCAATGCTTTTCCTATGAAGAGTTTCTTTTCCCTATAGCTATCCCTACCATCTATATAAATACTACTTTTATCTATCTGTAAAAGCAAATAGTTGTATCTGATCAAATTGTCTTCTGTTATTTTGAGGTTCAAGTTGATTTTATGCTTTTAATAGTTTGACTTTATGCACTTGTCTTTATTACCATCATCACTCTAATATAATCATCTCTCACCTGGACTATTACCATAAACTTCTAATTAATTTATATCTATTGGCTCTTTTCCATTTCATCGCAACCATTAAAGTTATTATGATCCTTTAAAAACACATACCTATAATTCCACCACTGCTCTTCTCCCATTTAAAAATCTTTAAATGCTTGTAAGAGTTAATTAAGCAAAAGTTATGAAGACAAAACCTGTCCTAGATAACCTTTGCTGGGTCTGAGTGTTCTATCCTTGTCTTCCATTCTTCACCTTGCTTTCTGCGATTCTCCCCCATACTAACCTTCCTTCAGTGATTAGTATTCTTGCTTTCTCTGACCATCAAAGATGCTTTATTTAATTTTGAGACATGGTCTTTCCATCTTTCCCAGGCTGGTCTCAAACTGCTATACTCAGCTTCTTTTCCTTTATTAGCCTCTGGAGCAGTTGGAACTGCAGGCACATACAATATGCCCAGGCAACCAATGATGATTATATGTGCTTAAATCCCTTCCTTTTCCTCTTTGTCCACTCAAGGCTTTACGCCCTTAATAGTTAATGGATTTGTCACATTCTTACCAAGGTATTTCCTTTTGATTTTTATAGCATTGTACATTTGTTCTTTATACACCCATTACATTAACTTTTACATTTGTTTGTGGCATTGTTTACATTATTTGATTAATAATAATGTTCCCTTATAGATAGATCTTACCTACTATGAGAACAGGCACCACATCTGCTATCATTCACTTATGTATTTCCTAATGCTTACCACAGTACTGGGGGAATACTACATATTTTATGAAAAAATGAATAACTGATTACCTAATTTAATGAGCTCATTTGACTATGAATGCTTCTTCAGAACCAGACTATCAAAGTTCAAATTATGTCAGCTCCCAATTCAGTAATATTAAGAATGACTTTAATACATTGTTCCGTTAGAGTTGGTCTCTGATATTTGAAAACAATGACTGCTGATTTTTAAATTTGTTTTTCTTTTCTTTTTTCTTTTTTCAAGATCGGGTTTCTTTCCCTGACTGCCTTACCACTGGCTCTGTAGACCAGGTTGGCCTGGGACTCAAATGGATCCATCTACCTTTGCCTCCTGTGTGCTGGGATTAAGGTGTGCAACCACAGCCAACACTACCATCACCACCCAGCAAGTTTGATAATCCTTTCTTTCTTTCTTTCTTTCTTTCTTTCTTTCTTTCTTTCTTTCTTTCTTTCTTTCTTTCTTTCTTCCTTCCTTCCTTCCTTCCTTCCTTCCTTCCTTCCTTTCTTTCTTTCTTTCTTTCTTTCTTTCTTTCTTTCTTTCTTTTTGAGACAGGGTTTCTCTGTAACTTTGGAGCCTGTCCTGGACCTAGCTTTTGTAGACCAGGCTGGCATTGAATTCACAGAGATCCACCTGCCTCTGCCTCCTAAGTACTGGGATTAAAGGCTTTCACTGCCACCACCACCTGGCAAGTTTGAAAATTTTTAAATGAAGTCTTAATGCCTAATACAAAGTAGATACTATATTTGTTGGTCACAATTCTTTGTATTAGTAATTTTTAGTATTAGTAATACAATTGGTCATTTTTATGTGAGTGTTACTTATTGCATAACCACTAGTTCCTTGAATAACTTCACTGTTTTGCTGTTTTTGTTTTTGGTAAATACAGACTACTTAGTATCTATGTGCCAAACAAATAGACACAGTAGTTGCTGAGAAATATTTATTGAATTGTTCAGTTTGACTCAGGTATAAGGATCCGGCTGCTAACACCAAGCTCTTGGTGTTTGGTATTTTGCTATTTATGTAAAGCACGAAGGGAACGGGGGTTATATTTAATGCACATCTCAAAAAATTCTATACTTTTCCTTTTTTTAAAAAAAAATAGTCAACCAGAAATAGTTGAGTCCACTTTCTATGCAGATTTTGTAGATTGGTTACTTAATTGTGAGACTCCCTTATTAATCTTGATTTAAGCCTCAATAATGGCAACCTATTAAAATCATATAAAATGCTATTGGTCTCTTTGGACTGAGAGCTTCCACACTCAGATACTGACATTAAATGTTAAAGCTGCCGTTTCTTTTTCATTGGAGCTGTTTCATTGAGAAGGGAGCTAATGCCTCTTACGAAGTTGTAAGTGTGGCATTTTATCACATCCTGTGCCCACCTGTAGACATGCTCATCACAAAGAACTGCGGTTTAGGAAATGGGCTGTAGACTGGAGGGTTGTGGTTGTGCTGGCAATACAATTTCTTCCTCTTCCCCCTTTCCCTTGCCCCCCCCCCCCCCAGTCATGAAAACCAACTTTGCACGGAGATAACTGAGATTCCCCAGCCCTTGCAACTTTGGTCTTTCCAGTTTGGGTAAAAGACGGGGAAAAGTTTTCAGCTTTTTCCTAGATCATGGCTTTTTGAGCAGCTGATGTTCTTGAAAGAAAATAGAAGAGAGTTACTTGGGACTGAGGGCCGATCGGATGGCTGTACTTGTAGCCACTGAAAAGAGAATTACCTTTACTGGAGAAGATTCACAGGTTGTAGCTACAGGGGGCAGAGTAAAGGTTACAAGGAAGAACATGAACCTAAAAATCCAAGCACTATCCTACCAGCTTGCCCAGCTTGAAAACTCTACTGCTAGAAATTCATTTCAAAAACGATTTCAAAGATTGTAAGAGATAATTCTGATTTAAACAGTAAGATTTCTATCAAATCATCTTTTTGAAGATGAATTTTGGAAATTCTGAGACCAATTGTTATCTTTAGCTAGAATCATTTCAAAGGAGGGACCCCTAATTGTGAAAATGCCTCCCTAAGATCTAGCTGCAGGGCATTTTCTTTACTAGTGATTGATGGGAGAAGGCCCAGCCCATTGTGGATGGTACCATCCCTGGGCTGGTGGTCTTCAGCTCTATAGGAAAGCAGGCCATGTGGAGCAACCCAATAAACTGCACTCCTCTGACACCCCCAAATCAGCTCCTGCCTCCAGGTTTCTGCCTGTTTGAATTCTTGTCCTGACTTCCTCCAGTGATGAACAGCGACCTGAAAACAAGCTATATGAACCCTTTCTTCCAAAGTTGCTTCGGTCATAGTGTTTCATCACAGCAATAGAAACTCTGACTTAGGAAACCTAGTTATATGACCAGAACAATGGTATGTCATGGCACATATGTGTGATGACATGTAGATTTAGTTATGTAATTTTTATCAATCGTAGTAGATCTCCCAGTTTTACTAATTACATGCCTTACCAGGCAGCCAATCATTGTCCTTACACTGTAATTGCTGAGCCACCAAGGGAAATGCTTCTTACCTCGTTCTTAAGCAAGAACACCTGCAGAGTGAGCAGTGGCTACAGAGTTGACTAAGGCTCAGCTTGGAGTGTTGTCTTCTATGGCCAATGTAGATCGTCTAGAAAGATGTGAACAGAGATAAGTCTTTGGATTGGGATCTGCAGCTTCAGTCAGAGTTGTCTTAGAAGCTATAGTAAAGTGTTCATTGGCATATTCGTGAACTATTTGAGTCAGTGCACCTATCCCCTTGTTTCTATTCAGACTATATAAATCTTTTGCCTTTTAAGACGACAGCTGGACCATCTGGGAGGGAGATCCATTCTTTGCTAAGGGGCTGTTAAGCTAATAGCTCATCCCTTGAGGCAGAAAGCAGGACATCAGAATGAGTCTGAGAGGTACTCAAGACACTGACTGACTTGGTACCAACAATTCAAATAATTTAAAGAGGGAAAAATCAAACAGTATATATATATATATATATATATATATATATATATATCTATCTATCTATCTATCTATCTATCTATCTATCTATCTATCTATCTATCTATCTATCTATCTATCTATCTATCCATCTATCGATCTATCTATCTATAACAGAATTACGAAATTACTAAACACTGTCATGAAACAAAGACCCCCAAGAACCACTTGAGAAAAACAGAGCCTGAATTTGAGAGTCTTATTAAGTGGCCAGTGACTGGCTAGAGAGAAATAGTTCACACAGAGCAGACCCAACTGCTTTCGGCAGGGAGATTTTAAAAACAAGAACCACAGCCTGGTCGTCAGTTGTACAGGTAAGTAGAGCAAGCAAGTAGTTTAACAGAAGCAAAAAGGGCAGGTAGCTGGGATATCTACCTCAAGTCCCTGGGACAGGGTTGTGTGATTTTCTAAGTGACTTTCCCAGGGGAGAGAGAAGGGGGAGTCATCTCTTAGATTTTGATTGCAGCAAGGACGAGATGGAGGAACTGTGGCCCTGTCTTAAGATAGTTCTGTCCTTGCGAAGATCTCTGTTATGCTCAACTCCTGCCAAATGACCCACAGATGCTCGTGTACCTCCTACCTGTTTCCATAACTACACTAATGTGATACATCTTTATGTAATGATATACAGAACCCCCAAGGGTAGCAAAGTTTTTGTTTCCGTCTTTAAATCTTCACAGTGCTCTCCTCTCTTCTAGTAACTCCTCACTAGTACAATGGATGATGCTCTTTCCACAGATAGTTGAGAACACACTTTGTCTGACAACAAATAGCCAAGTAAAGACAAGATGAACAGACAAAGCAGGAGGCTGGTGTGGATTTAGTCTTTAACTTGTCACTATATACTTGATATTTGTCACTTGTACCGAAAAGGAAGAAAATATAGAGCTGGTAAACCACTTGCCACTAAGACTGATGACTTGAAGTCAATTTCCAGGCCCTACATAGTGGAAGTAGAGAACTGACTCAGAAAATTGTTCCCTTACCTACATATGGCCTGTGGCATGTGCACAAGTACACACACACACATATACACACACACACACAGAGCTACACATACAAATACACAAAGACCTATATACACAAATAAGTGTAATTTAGTATTTTAAAATCATAATTAAAAATAAATGCTCTCACTTGCAAAGAGGTTTTGTGGAATGGTGTGGGACAATTCTGTATTCTGTCAATTATGTTTTAAATAAACACTGATTGGCCAGTAGCCAGGCAGGAAGTATAGGTGGGACAACCAGAGAGGAAGTAGAGGTGGGTCAAGGAGAACAAGAGAATTCTGGGAAGGAGGAAGCCCATTCCTCCCCAGTCTTGCCTAGACACCAAAGAAGGAAGATGTGATTGCCCCGCTGAAAAATGTACCGAGCCATGTGGCTAACATAGATAAGAATAATAGGCTAATATAAGTTATGAGTTAATAAGAAGCCCAAGCTAATGGACCAATCAGTTTATAACTAATGTAGACTCTCTGTGTGATTTTCTTTGGGACTACATGGCCATGGGAGCCAGGCAGGACAGAAAACTCATTCAACAGTGGAAGACTTGGAATATGCTTGTGTGTGAAGGAGAAATGAACATGACAGGAACATAGGTTATGTCAATTTATATATTACCAGCATTTTTCTTTTGGGTTCATTTTCACTTTTAGAAACAAGGTGGTCTGGAACTTTCTGTGCAGCCCAGGGAAGATTTGAACTCTTGTGTTAGCCCCCTCAGTACTGTAACTACAGGTGTACATTATCACACCCAGCTTCTAACAGCAATTTTGAGAATAGTAATGTCCATTTTGATCATCTTAGTGTATAGTAATGCAATCATTAGTGTTCGTTGTCAGTTTCACATAATCTAGAATCACATGGCGGACAAGCATACCTATGGGGCATTATCTAGACTAATGGTAGTCTCTGAAATTGTCTGTGAGGAATTACCTTGATTGTGCTAATATAGGATAGTCCATTTTAACTGTGAACAACACCATTCCCTGGGCAGGGGCCCCTGATCTGTATAAATGGAGAAGAGAGCTGAGTAGCATGCATCCATCACTCTCTATGCCATCACTGAAGATACCATGTGACCAGCTGCTTCCATCTCCTGCTGTCTTGACTTCCCCATCAAGTGGACAATACCCTGAACAGTGAGCTAAAGACAACTCCTTCTCTCTTAACTAGCTTTGTCAGGATTGTATATCATGGTAACAGGAAAAGAAGCTAAGGCACGGCTTGCATTTGAATTTCCCTGATTAATGTTTCTTTTTCATACTTGTTGGCCATTTAGAGAACTAAATTTATGAAGGGATTTTCTCAAATTTTATTTATTTTTAAGAATACCGTAGCAGCATTATTTGTCATAGCCAGAATCTGGAAACAACCTAAATGCCCTTGACTGAAGAATGGATAAAGACAATGTAGAACGTTTACACAATGAAGTACTACACAGCAGAAAAAATAATGACATCTTGAAATTTGCAAGCAAATGGTGGGTCTAGAAAACATCATATTGAGTGAAGTAACCCAGACCCAGAATGACAAATATCATATGTACTCACTCATAAGTGGCTTTTAGACATGAAGCAAAGAAAAACCAGCCTATAGTTTACAACACCAGAGAACCTAGACAACAAAGAGGACTCTAAGAGAGATATACATGGATCTAATCTA
This sequence comes from Alexandromys fortis, assembly GCF_014885135.2. Taxonomy (NCBI): domain Eukaryota; kingdom Metazoa; phylum Chordata; class Mammalia; order Rodentia; family Cricetidae; genus Alexandromys; species Alexandromys fortis. The sequence continues at coordinate 11,548,283 of NW_026067957.1, read as the reverse complement.
CATGGGAAGTAGAAATGGACAAGGTCTCCTGAGAAAATTGGGAGCATGGGGACCATGGGAGAGGATTGAAAGGAAGGGATGAAAAAGGGAGGAGAGCAGAGAAAGTTATATAGCTCAATAAAAACAATAAACAAAGAACACTGTCTTTCTCCTATCCTTTGGTAGAAGTGCTATATGTGGTTTTAATGTTAGTCCTTTATCAATGGTTGTTTTTATGTCTATCATTTATGTATTGTCTTCTCACTGGTGTTCTTTGATGAACAAGAGTTAGTTTTAATGAAGTGTATTATATGCAGCCTTTTGTGTCTTTTGTCACAGCCCCCAGGACACCAAGACTGCAAATATGAGCCTCATGCCCAGTCTAATTATAAGTGTGCAGTCTTTTGTTTCTATTTGGGCAAAATATCTTACTCTAATGAAGGCAGGTGTAAAACTCATCTCATAAGCCATAATTTATAGTTAAGGAATCATTTTTTCTTTTAGGTCATGACCATAGTCTGTTTTCTTCTAGAAGTTTCATTGTTTGCCCTTCACATTTAGTACTCTGACACATATTTTCAATTAATTTTGTGCATAACGCGAGTAAAGAGGCATAGTTTGTTTTTTTTTTCATATTGATATTTAATACAGAATCATTGGTTTCAAAAGTCACCCTTTCTCTACTGAATTGCGTATTGGTTTACAAATCTTGTTTAAGTGTGAAACTTTCCCAAATGCTCTTTTAAACACACTCATTACTTGAGTAAAAGACATATTTAATAGGTTGAAAATTCAGAAACAAATGAGCTAATAAGCTGAGGTCAAGGACATAAAGTCATGTGGTAAAAAGCAAAGGTCATTTATACTCTGACCCACTCGGTATCCTCTGTTTCTTTCTCACAGAAACAACCACATGTGTGGTGTCCTGGTGAGCAAGTAACTCAGCTTCATTTTAAATACCACAGAAAAAAATTTATCCCACAGTCTATATTATTTGATTTTTAACAAAATGCCCTTTAAAATAATTTTGTTGAGCAGTTTCTTGTGGCTCTGATACCATGCTCCAGTATAATATAAAAAGTCTGTTTTCTGTCCTTCCTTCAAAAGCATATGGCAGGATTTTTTATTTCTTTGAAATAGTCCCCATGTATAGTGTAAGCTAACCTGGAACTTCCTGTGTAGCCCAGGTTGGCCTCAAACTCTCAGTGATCCTCCTGCCTCACAGAGCCTCCAGAGTGCTGAGATTACAGGCCCCATGCCCAGCCTAGTGATGTGCATGCAATTTTGTTTTTGAGACAGTCTCACACTGTGGTGAGGTTGGTCTAGAACGCAGGAAGGTCCTCCTGCCTTAACTTCCCTAGTGCTGAGATTATAGCCACCATGCCCTGCATAGAAGGATTTTCCAAAAGCCCAAACTAGATAAAGGCTTCATGTTATCAGCAAGGCTTAATTTGCTTATATGTATTGTGATGTGGCTTCTTCCCAATGTTTTAACCTGTCATTCATTAATTTCTCCTTTTGCTCTTGATTAAATTGGTCAAGTTGCTTTCTTTCTTGCTGTATTAGCTTAGGCATTATACATAGTTATATTCTGCATATAGAGGTTTGTTTTATAGTACGTTTTATACATGTTCTCTTTGAAAGACCAGAGTTAGTAGCACCCTAGCCTGTCCTTGCCGACTGTAAACAGAGACTGCACTTTTGTTTTCTAGTCCCACAGAACCGTAAAATCACACAAAAACTATAACAATTACAACACCATTTGGTCAATGGTTCAGGCATATTCCTAGCTAGCTCTTACATCTTAATTAAATAATTTGTATTAATCTGTGTATCGCCATAAGGCTATGGCTTACTGGTAACTTTCTGGCATTCTTCTCCTTCGGCAGCTACATGGCATCTGACTGACCCTTCTTTCTTCCTGCATTCAGTTTAGTTTTCCCACCTAGTTATATTCTGCCCTGCCCTAGGCCAAAGGAGCTTCTTTATTAACCAATGGTAATAAAACATATTGACAGCATGCAGAGAGGAATCCCAATCAGCCAACATAATCTCTGTGCCTTTTTTGTAACACTGCCTGGCATCATTCCTGCTAAAATCCCAAAGTTTTATCTTCTAGTTGTGAGTTTTGTTTGTTACTATTTCTTCTCATTATAAACAAAATCAATTGAAAATGTGTCAAAGTTCTAAATGTGAAGACCAAACAAGGAAGTGTTTGAAGGAAAACAGAAGAATATTTTCGTGACCTAAAATAAACATTGATTAATCAAATAATTTATTTTAAATTCAAGTAATCATTAATTATCTTGACATATTTACAATGCTTTTGTTTTTGTTTCTTTTCTACTTAGCCTCCATGGCCACTCCTCTCAATGAAACTACCACCATCTTTTAGAATATCCCTGTCACTCCAACTCCTACTTCATACTGTTTTTCTGCCCAGCCTCCCTCATATTCTCTACTTGCCACATAAAAGCAGGACTAATCCTGTTCAAAACATAAATCAAATCACACCAAAACATTCGTGTCATCTCATCACACTTAGAACAAAACTCTGAGTCCCCACTGCAGCCCAACCTGTCCTCTGCTCAGCTGTCGCCACACTCAGGAGCTGCAACAGCACACTGCTGATTTTACTTTAGCCACTGACTCTCGTTCTCAAGGCACCAAGCACAAGCCACTCACAGGGGATTTTCTCTGTGTTTACTATATCTGAACTGTTTTCCCCAGGTGGCACGGTAACACACTTCCTTCAGATGTCTGTTTAGATGTTACCTCATCAGAGAGCCTTTCTCTGACAATTACATGGAACCTACTTTACACTGAAGTGCCTCCCCCCATCCCCACTACCACACACACACAATCTCATAGTAAAAATCAGGAAAACAAGATTTATTTAATGTGGACATATTGAGAATAGAGACGACAAGATTCAGTAACCCTCCCCTCAAGTTCATCTTCAAGCTCCTGATAGTGGAAAAGCAAGCAATATGCATAGCTAGGACTTGCCAAGGGATCATAGGAGTTAGCCCATCTCCTGATAGGCAAATCACCAGAGAACCATGAGCAGACAATGTTTTTTCTCCAACTTACAAAAAGATGTTAGACTTCTGGGATTGTTCCCCTTCAGAACAAAGATTCATGAGCAGGGTTCACCTCTTCTTCCACTCTGCATCACAATCGCCTATGGCAGCCAGAACTAACCTAACTGGTCTAGAAGGAGAAAAAGCCAGTTTATCCCATACCCCAGATATATAAGCCTAGATGGTCCAGGGAGGAATGGATTAGCGTCAGATATCCGCTCATGGGAGTCTGGCAGAGTGCTGTGTGTATGCTTTTCCATAAAACTTGGCTGTGTGCTAAGACTGCTGCATTTCTTGCTTTTTAATTCTTTAGTAATGAAAACCTACCTTCTCTAAAACCCCCTGATGGTAACAAGGTGTGGTCCACAGCCCACCTTTGTCTTAGCTCTCAGTCTCTCCTACAAGGATGTCTAGTGAGTGCTAAATCTTTCTCCAGGAACAGGCTTCTCTTCTGGCAATCCCAGGACTTCATCCATTTCCTTTTTTAGTGGGAAATTCTTGAGGAGGTTCTAACTTCTTGGGATCCATTCTTTCAATAGTCTTACAGCCAAAGAGAAGAGCAGAAATGTCTCTTTAGAATATCTTCATTCTGCCAGGCAGGTTGGTGACATTTCCTCACTCTATTTAATTCCTCAATTGGGAAGTGAAATATGCCTAGGTCTTAAACAAATATCACAAACAGACTACAAGTAGAAATCAAAATCAGAATGCATTCAGTTAGCATCAGATTCCCACACATAGTAAACATTTCTGAATAATTTCTTGGCTTTTAGTTACTTTTGGAAAGACTGGAACAAAAACTCCATCTTGTTAATCTAAAGAGAGACAACTTCATTAAAAGAATAGAATTTTAGTTCCGTTTCTTGTGCTGGATGAAGATTAAGTCTTCCTGACAATTATATTATGTGCCATTATCTCCTCTTTCATTGCAGTTATCCACAGATCTTTATTGTTAAACTTGCTTGCTTTTTCTGACCCTCAACTTAAAAAACAAACAGCAATAAAAAACATAAAAATATTTGTTAGAAATAATTTCAATGGTTCTCTTGAAGCCGACTCTGTAGACCAAGCTGGCCTCTGGCTCATAGTTATCTGCCTGCCTCTGCTTTCCGAGTGCTGGGATTAAAGGTGTGTACCACCACTACCTGGCTTAAAATCAACCTTTGAGTTTTACACTTCAGGTTTGCTTAGAAAAACCAATTCTAAAAATGTCTTAGCCTTTGTAGTGGGTTGAATAATAAGAATGGCCCACAGGCTTATATATTTTAATGTGTAATCATCAGGAAGTGGCTCTACTTGAGAAGGTTTAGGAGGTATGGCCTTGCTGGGGTAGGCGTGGCCTTAGTAAAGGAAGTATGTCATTGAGGTTAGGCTTTGTCATTTTAAAAACCCATGCTGGTTCCATCAGTGTTCTCTTTCTGCTGCCTGTGAATCTGCTTGTAGAACTCTTAGCTACCTCTCCAGCACCACATTCGGCTGTGTGCCACTATACTACCTTCCATGAAGATAATGGACTAACTGCAAGAAAGCCGCAGTTAAAAGCTTTCCTGTGTAGCTGTGGTCATGGTGTCTCTTCATGGCAATAAAACAGTGTTAGATAAAGTATTTTATACTATATTCAGATTCTCTCTCCTAAAGTCTCTAATCAAAATTTTTCTTGGTCTCAGTTTGTAAAACTAATATTTGGAAGCACCAGACCCAAATTATTAAGAAGTAAGTTGAAAATCAACTTCTCATTTGGTATTTCAGATGAGTCTTCCTGAGATAAAGTCCAGTAAAACCAGTACCTTTCTGTCTCAAATTAAAATTGTACCTAAATCTTTGTATTTTAGCTAGCTAAGTAAAAACATGCATAGAAACCACTGTTCATAATAATTCAAAAGTCACAAACACATTCACACACACAACCATATTAAAAAGAACATAGAAACAATAACTTTAATGTGCAATTGATTCATAAAAAAGAAATATAGAAATAAAGTTGCTAGAGGTCTCTTAGCTATTCCCAGAAACTCCAGGCACAGAGATTGGTCCTTACCCCATTCCTGTCTTAGACATTGTCCTATATTTACAAAAGATAGTCAGCTGCAGCTTTGCTGAGCAGGTACCAAGGAAACAGAGACAGTATTTCATGGCTACATAAATCACAACATAAATCTCATTAACCCTGACTCTCTTTCTCATATGGTGAAGTGGAGCCTTCAGCCTTCGAAGCCTCATGGTAGGTGGCCTGTTTATTTCAAAAGTGGACTTTCATACTGAAAACTGTCATTTATAACTGTTTCATCACGGACCCATCCCTTTGAGATACTAGTCACTGTCAATAGCCAGCACTTCCTAGAGTGGGTGCAGTCCTTCTGGAAGGATTAAAGTACACAGGGTGGGTAAGAGGTAGATACAAGAGAAAGGAGACACAACCTTCCATCCCTTGAAGATGCCACTGTGGGAATGGCAGACTATTTTTGTAGTCCCTGGCTTTGAGTTGTGGCCAGGTTTCAAAATGCCTTTGAGAACTTTCTCTCTCCTCTGCCTCCATGGCCACTGGGCATCTTTACTCAATGACAATTGCCCAAAGAATTCACCAGAAGAACCCTAAAACAAAACCAGCCATCAAATGCCAAGACCCCAAAATGGTTCAAAAAGTCTCAAATTACTCAAAAGGGCTCTAAAGCAAATAAGAAAATGAAGCTGTAGTAAGTTTCTCCCGAAACAAGTGAACCTCAGGTTCTGCTTTACCAAGTAGAAGTGAGAGCAGCTTATGCCAATGCAGTGGCAAGGTGGGGAAATGTCCACCTTTCCTTTCCATATGCTGACTATTTTGCTATGGTAACCAAATACGCCCAACTGTGCCCTTTGTCCCTTCAAAAGATTGTTTCTAGACTTAAGGTTCACAGTCTGTGCCCCTACCCCAATGGGTCAAGTTTCACCATCCATCCTCAATATGCTAATCAAAAGAGTCAAATTAATAGTGTAAAGCATGAAAGAGAGATTTCTTCACTGTGGCCACACTAGGAAGAGGGACAAAGAGCTCTGTAATGCTCCTCGACCCAAGTCCATCTTCTCTATTCCAATTTTTGTCTATTTTATTTGTTGTACTTGTCATTGTGAGACATATAACATTTACTTGATTGTTTCTTGTATATTTTATCACCATATTTAAAGTTTCATGAAAACAGGACTCTAGTCTCTATTCTGCTGAGAACTTCTTAAACCATGCCTTTTCCTAGGAGGTTTCTTCTATGCCTCACCAGGATCACATGTCACACATGTAAAGGTGTCGAGGCAAGACAAGAGGCTCCAGAGCGTCTGCAGGTTTTTGTAGGAGCTCTCTCTGCATATTGATTCTTGTATCGTTTGTGCTTTCATGTATCACTTAAAAATTTTGGTTTGTAAGTAGAACCTATTCTTTTAAAGCCATGGGACTCTTTTCTTTAGTTTTTCCCCCTGAAGATTTTTATCAGACAGTTTTATGAAAACACTTCACTATCTTTACCTCATCTTGCTGGTATATTTAAATCATTAATTAGGATCACTTTTTAACATGCTAAACTCTAAGTCTCAGATATTTTCTATTTGAACTTTTTCATGACATTATGGGTTTTAAAATTAAACCATAAGAAGCAGTTTATTTTATACTATCACTTCTATAGAATGCATTTGTAAAGTATAATTTTTTTTTTGCAATAGTCTTCTTTGTAAGGCATATGGGAAGCTCAACAGTTTTCAGACAGAAAGCATGGAAATGGGAAACTGCACCTGGGAAATCGTCTTATCTATTAGGATTGGCCCTTAAGAGCATAGCAAGTTTTGAAAATTACTTTTTAAATTAGTATACAAGATACTGGATTTCAAAAAAAAAAGATACTGGATTTCATTATGGTACCTTTATACAAGTATGTCATTACTTGGCTCATATTTACCTTCCATCCTCTCTTTTTTTTCTCTCTGCAAAATAGCCTTCATGTAGATAGATAAAGATAAATATGTATAGATATATCTCCATGTGTGTATTTTACAATCAAAGTGTTGACTGTAAGAGAAAATATGATATTTGACTTTCTGAATCTGGCTTATTTTGCTTTACATGACAATCTCCATTTTCAACCTGAAAACAACTTCACTGTTCTTTCTGTCTACATAAAACTCTATTGTGAGGCCTGGGAAGATGGCTTAGAGGGTTATAGTTTGCTTCTTAAGCATAAAGACATGAGAAGCTGGGTATGACTGCAAGCTTCTCTAACCCCAGTGCTGAGGGGTGGAGACAGGAGGATCCTGGGAGTTCACTGGCCAGCCATTCTAACAGAAGCAGTGAACCTGTGTTCAGAGGGACCCTGTTTCAGTTGAAAAGGGCAGAGAATGGTAAAGTAAGACATCCAATGTCCTCTTCTGCCCTCATGCATTTGCCCGTTTGCATATACCCGTAAAGACATGCATACCACCCACTTTCCCCTGAGGGGGGGAAAAAAACAAGAAAGTTCTACTGCATATACATACTACACTTTTAAAATCCCTTTTTCTGTTGGACATATAGGCTTGTTCCATAACCTGGATGTTATGAATATAGTCACAGCAAATATGAATGCAGCAGAGAATGAAATCAAAGGACTAAGCAGTTCCAGGTAGCTGTTATAATACCCAAACTTCAACCAAATATGAAAATTCTAGCCATGGATGTCTTTAGTGTGGTCAGTTTCTAGTCAGGCTGGAGATAGAAATTTAGTACTGGGGAAAAAAAGAGGGTTGGAGAGTAAATATGAACACATGGCAAAGAATTAGTAATCTAAGACACAGGCTTAGGCTGAGTCGGGGGTCACAGGTGTCCCATGGTTCAATAAAACAAAAACCAGGCTGTGTCTTGTGGTGCATGCCTGTCATCCCAACATTTGGGGTAACTGAGGCAGAAGATTTTCCAAGAGTTTGAGACCAACCTATGCTACGCAGAAAGACCCCCATCACAAAAACAAAACTGAAGAGCTGAGAATATGTTTGTGTGTTTTTAATAGTTCCTCATTGCTTTGTCAAGCTTCTCCAGAGACAAGATGAGAGAAATGGATAAGCTTGCCCAACCACGGAGATGCCATAGGCACATTGCATTCCACTTTGAAACCTTGTAAATTATCTTTAAAATTCAGAGAACATTGCATTCTACACCTGAATGTATTTGTTTGCTTAAATATAAAAACAATACTACATTAAATTACTTGCTTCTCAGTAAAATAGACCTTCCAAAAAAGATAAATCGTGTTTATCGTATAGCTCCACTCTCTGTACAAGCTGAAAAGTATGAAATTGAGACTACAAATTAGTGTTCAGTTTCCTTGTCATGACATTCAAAACATCCAAATGCCGATTCCACATTCCCTCTCCAAACCCGCTTTACGTACCCAGACCTCATGTGCTGGTTATTTTGAATTACATGCCTCAGTATATCACTTTATCTGTATCACCTTGTATTTCACACTCCTGGCCCTGGGTTATGGTGTTATTTCTCCCTATAATTCATTCTTTTTGATACCCCCATTTGACTTATTCTTTCATCACACTTTAAGACTGAGAGAGATTCCCCTGCCTCTTTTGTTCTCTCTATTCCCTGCTTAGATTAGAAGAAATCTCTCCCCTCTTTAACTTATTGCTCTTCAGTTTGTTTGATAAGGGAACTAGCCGTGTCTTATTAAAATTGTCATTTATAGTCGGTTCTAGTTATCTATTTTTCTTTCTCTAAACGTAGCTTGAAAACAAGTCATTACTAATTTCCATGGTCCTGTAAATTGGTCTCCCTTGTAGGCTCTCATATACTTACAATTAAATGCCAGCTGGCCAAACAAGAATTGTTCACTGGCCTGTCTAGACCCTGTAATGGAACATCAGGGTGCTGGTAAGGAATGTGAGTCTCATTGTGGCTTTTCCATGTGGCTAGCTTGAGATTTTTCACATCATTTTGGACTCACCGAAGTTGGATATGTTGGAGAACATCCTTTTAGTATTCCAGGATAAGACACAGAAAATGCAAAGTTTTGAATGAAAAAAAAAATTAGAAAGATGTTAACAGGGGTGATGGTTAATCTCAACTGCCAACTTGATGGCCCTCTGAGGTGTGGAGAGCAATGCTGCACTGAGCATGCCACTGCCCTCTGTGCAGGACTCTGGAATAGAAGGAGGAGAAAATGTGCTGAAAGCTAGCCTCTATCACACTGCTTTCCACTGTGGATAGATCAGGACCACAGCTCATCCTGCCCTGATGTACTGTCGCCAATGTACACTCCCCTCCCTGGAGTGAAAACAAGCCCTTTCTCCCTGAAGTTGCTTTTGTCAGGGTGCTTACCACAGCACCAAGAGAATCAGTAAGGTACACACGCTGAGTACCCACCCTGAGTGGGACAGAAAACTAGGCATTATCATTTATAACTTCTATAACTTCCTTAACTTAGAAAAGTGATTTCAAAATGAGTCACCTTAGGAAAAATGTATTTCTGTCATAAAAATACTCATTAAAGATTTTTTTATGTAAGTATTTCATTTTTCTCTAACTTAATTCCTAATTTCATAGAAGAGTACTGTATTTGCCTCAATTCTCCCCCTCTCTCCTCCAGCTCTTCCCTTGTCACTCTACTCCACCTCAGATTTGTGTCCAATTCTTCTATAATTGTTATGGTTACACACAAGCACACAGACAGACAGGCATGCAAGCTACTAGCCAATTTAATGTCACCCTTATAAATACGTGTGTAGGGTGATCACTTGGGATGGATGACTGAACAGACGGCTCATTCGTGGAGAAGACTAATTTCTCCCCCAATAAGAATTTTCTAATTATAACAGAAATAAGGATGTAGTAATGAGTAAGAACTCTCAATTTTTATTCAATGTTTCTCAGCCCTACATTTGACCTCTGAGACTTTTGTAAATGTAAACGGTTACCTTTTCTATTCCCTTTCTGACTTTGTTGAGATACTTAAAGACCTGATTTTTCCTTCTAAGACGCAACATAAGACTTTATTTAATTAATTCTGGAGCAATGGGATGACTCATTCAACCACATTCACTTCTCTAGCTCAATTTTTTCCCTCTCTGCTCTTCCAAGATGCTAAAGTAAGAAGAGTAAGTTACAAAATTAATCATGTTCAGCGGTTAGTAAAGCAAGACAAAGTGTAGCCAGCCAGTTGCATAAAATCAAAGGCCAAGCAAATGCTCAGTTCTCATTTCCTGGGTACCAAAGGCAGCTCCATGTTCTTGCCCTAGGGCTCACCTTCAGTGCCGTCTAGATAAAAACTGGCTTTGTTCTTTTTCCTAATCAGGAAAAAGGATTGAGCCATGTTTCACCTGAAGTATTTTGGCCTTTCCGTGAAACAGTCACTACATCCTGAGGCAGTTGTAGCTGGGGCTACCATAATGGTCTGACAAAAGACCTATTCCTCCAACATTACTAGTCATTACCTCTCTGTGACAAGATGTGACATGCCACAGCCCAGGCAGTTCATCCTGAAGGAGTCTCTTCCTGACAAATACAATCCCTCCTCACCTTTGTTCATGACAATTTTATTTCTTCTACAGTGTCAAACTACCAATTTTTCCACATCAGCATTCCCTAGTTGGACCAAGGGCTGTTTTATTTCCCACTTCAAAAGGAAGTGCTACTGTATTTTCACTGATTGTTTTACTGATTGTGTCCAACTTTAATTAAAGAATAGTTTTTTAAAAGCAGATACATATTTAAAGTAGAAAATGTTGCTACTAATAAATGCTTTTAATTCTATTATTTTTCCTGAAGTTTTATAATTTAAAATGTAAAAACTACAATCCTTCTTTTGTCTCTTCAGCAGGATTTCTTGAGCTCAGCATAATGTCTGCACGTGGGTCTCTGCATCTGTTTCCATTAGTTACTAAGCAAAGGCTTTCTTATAGTCATTGCGGTAGGTGCCAATCTGATCATAGGAGATGGCCAATTCAGGCCACCTATATCCACCATTACTAGGAGTGTTAGATCCGGTCATCCTGTAGATTAGTGGGAGTTTCCCTTGCATCAGGTTTTTGCCTGATCTCAAAAAGCATCCCCCCATTTCCAGTCATCTCTTTCAGTACTCTCCCACTCCATCCACCTCCCAACATAATCTCCAATTTCCCATCCCCATCCAGTCCTGATCCACCTAGGGAATCTCTTCTATTTCCCCTTGCCAGGGAAATCCATGCATTTCCCGCTTGAAACCTCTTGTTACCTAGCCTCTCTGGGTCTAGGATAGTTGTCCTTTACTTTACAGCTAATATCTACTTATGAGTGAGTACATACCTTGTTTGTCTTGCTGGGTCTAGGTTAACTCACTCAGGATTTTTTTTTACTAGTTTCATTCTTTTGTTTTCTGATGTCTTTGTTTTTAACAGCTGAGTAATACTTTGTTGTGTAAATGTACCACATTTTCCTTATCCATTCTCTAGTTTGACGGGCATCTGGGTTCTTTCCAGGTTCTGGCTATTACAAATAAAGCTGCTATGAACATAGTTGAACAATTGTCCTTGTGGTATGTATGACTGAGCATCCTTTGGGTATATACCCAGGAGTGATATCACTGGGTCTTGAGCTAGATTCCCAATTTTCTAAGAAACCACCATATTGCTTTCCAAAGTGGATGTACAAGTTTGCACTCCCAACAGCAAAAGAAGAGTGTTCACCTTGCTCTACATCCTTGCCAACATAAGCTGTCATTTGTGTTTTTGATCTTAGCAATTCTGAAAGGTATAAGATGGAACCTTAAAATCATTTTGATTCGCATTTCACTGATGGCTAAGGATGTTGAACACTTCTTTAAGTGTTTCTCTGTCACTTGAGATTCTTCCATTGAGAGTTTTAAATCTGTACCCAGTTTTTAATTGAATTATTTGGTTTGGTGATGTCTAGTTTCTTGAGTTTTTTTTAATTGTGTGTGTGTGTGTGTGTGTGTGTGTGTGTGTGTGTGTTTTAGAGATCAGCCCTGTCAGATGTGGGGCTGGTGAAGATCTTTTCCTATTCTATAGGCTGCCATTTTGATCTATTGATGATGTCCTGATGTCCTTTTCCTTACAGAAGCTTTTCAGTTTCATGAGGTCCAATTTATTAATTGTCGATCTAAGTATCTATGCTGCTGGTGTTCTATTCAGGAAATTGTCTCCTGAGCCAATATGTTAAGGCAGTTTCCTGCGTTCTCTTCTAACAAGTTCAGTATAACTGGATTTATATTTAGGTCTTTGATCCACTTGGACTTACGTTTTGTTTAGGTTAATAGATATGGATCTATTTGCATTCTTCCACATTCAGGCATCCACCAGTTATGTCAGCAGCATTTGTTAGATATGCTTTTTAATTGTATAATTTTGACTTCTTTATACAAAATCGTGTGCCCATAGATCTATGGATTTATGCCTGGGTGTTTGATTCAATTCCATTGATCCACCTGAACTCATACCAAAATGGAGAAGAGGCAGTTCTCTCTGAAGACTGTTTTTAGTTTCATGATCTCTGCTGCAGTTACAAATAAATGCAAGAGACTGCCAGGTTCTAAACAGAATTAAACATAGCATGTTTTTGTTTGACTTAAAATACAACTAAGCAAACAATTCAGGAGTTCACAGGAAGCTGATGGATTTAGGGAAAGACTGATGAGAGGTGGAGGTGTGGGGGATAACAGCATCCTAGTAGTTCAGATGGCAACCTGAAAAGTGGTCAAAGAAAGGTATTCAAGTGAACTCCAGGAACTGACTGAATGGAATCGGGAAACTAGACTTGGCAATTGCCAGTCCATGCCAGAAAGCACCAGCTATCTGACGCTACGCTGTGCCAGATTCACTGTAATAATTTTGTCTTGAGCATAGAACTGCAAAGATCAATTGGAGAGTTTATCAATGGATAGTTTACAATTTAAAAAAGGAGAAAGAAGGGGGAAAAAAGAAAAAAGAAAGATGGAAAGGGTTAAAGACTTTAATGTCTTGTTTAAGAAATGACAAACTCTTGAAGACATTTCTGTAGACTCTAACACGATCTTCCTTAGTAGTGGGATCTGAACTGTAAGTGTTACACTTCACCAATGACTGGTATCTAGAAAAGTGGTGCCCCCCCCCAAAAAAAATGAAATTCCCTAAGGGAGATAGAGATTAAGGAGGAATGGAAACAGACAAGTAACAAAATAACATCTAGAATTAATCACTGACTATGAAGGAATGCTCAGCTATAGTAAAAATTTGTACTTTGAGATTATGAGCACTTATTTTTCCTAAAATGTGTTGAATGTGCCCTACCGCCATACACACAGGTGTAAGTCAGTACAAGGTGTATGTAAAAAGCAGTCCTATAGGCACTATAATAGCTATTTATTGCTATGTAACTCTCATGAAATGTGATGCAATTCTTTACTAATTGTGGTGATTTGAAAGAAAATGGCACTTCAAAGGGAGAGGCACTATTAGGATGTATGGCCTTGTTGGAGTTAGTATGGTCTTGTTGGAGTGTATCATTGTGGAGAAGGTCTTCGAGACCTCAGATATGCCCAAACCACTCCCAGTGAGACAGACCACTTCTTGTTGTATTAGGGTCAAGATGTAAGAACTCTCAGCTCCTTCTCCAGTACAATGTCTACCCGCATGCTTGTCGCCATGATGATAATAGACTGAACATCTGAACTGTAAGTGAGCAGCCCCAGTTAAATGTTTTCCTTTATAAGGTTTGTTATGGTCATGGTGTCCCTCCAGAGCAGTAGAAACTCTAACTATGACACTAATCTTATAACTTTCTTTTTTTAAAAAAAATAATTTATTTATTTATTTATTAAAGACTTCTGACTCTTCCCCGCCACTGCCTCCCATTTTCCTTCCCCTTCCCCAAACAAGTCCCCCTCCCTCATCAGCCCAAAGAGCAATCAAGTTTCCCTGCCCTGTGGGAAGTCCAAGGACCACCCTCCTCCATCCAGGTCTAGTAAGGTGAGCATCCAAACTGCCTAGGCTCCCACAAAGCCAGTACGTGCAGTAGGGTCAAAAACCCATTGCCATTGTTCTTGAGTTCTCAGTAGTCCTCATTGTCCGCTATGTTCAGCGAGTCCGGTTTTATCCCAGGCTTTTTCAGATCCAGGCCTGGGATAACTTTCTGCTTGTTTCTTTTTTGGTTAATGCTACTGTTTAAGGAAAAGTATTGCTATGCAGCCCTAGCTGGCTTGGAGTTTACTATGTAGACTAGATAAACCTTGAATTTACAAAGATATACACCTGCACCCACACCCACCATCTCCCAAGTGTTGGGATTACATGCCCGATTTTTTTTTTCTTTTGGATTCTTTGTTTGCTTGTTTTTGTCATTGTTGTTTGTTTTTGCTTTTGATTTTCAAGATAGGGTTTCTCTGTGGGATGGTCCAGCTGTTCTGGACTCACTTTGTATACCATACTGGCTTTGAATTCTCTTGTTTCTTTCTTAATTAGCTTTTCACTACCTCCAGGTTAAATAGGTATGCAATACTTAGGGATCTAAACCCTAAACGTTGATGAAACTGTAGTGACTCCTACTCTTTCTCATTTGGAGGCCCTGAAAAAGCTGTTGTCCTCTATACAAATGCAGACAATAAAATACTTTCTTTACAGAGTTAATGAGGAATAAATGTGTGAAGTGAATAAAAATGATGTAACATAGGTCATATTTCTACTTTTCAATCAACAGCAGAAGATTTAAGTTTATTTATGTTGAACAATGATATATTTATTCTATGTTCTTCTATCATAGAATCTCTGTGAGAGAAAACTCTGTAAGCTGCATTCCATTTGTCCGTTATCTCATTTTGTAAAAGGTTTAGAACTAACTTCAACCATATTTGAAGTTATATTTACAATGGTCTGATAGAAACCAAAGACTCCAAAATGCGATAATCTTTTAGTGTGACTAAAAAGAAGAAATGGCATCTGTCCTTATCTGCTCTAGGAGAGGTCTGCCATAGGCAACAAGACATGCTGAAAAAAAAAAAAGAAACCAAACCAAAAACAGGCAAGCAATGGCTTTTTTAAAGGCCAAGAGTGACAAGTGGCAATTGATTTGTACTCAGCTGATTCCCATTAGGGCAACTATTTCACATCCTCTAGAGAGAGATTCAGCAACATTTTTTTTTAAATGACAAATCCTAATTATGAAGCTAAGACATGGGAAGGAAAAGTTACTCTGTTAACACATAAAAATATTTACATGACCTCAAATAATTGCAAATATAAATCCAAGGAGAAGTGGGTTGGATTACCATTAATCCTTCTATTAGTGCCAGCCCCTGGGCTTTGTTACTGTTCCTCTGCTTTCAGAAACTTTGCAGCCCCCTTCAATGGGGGCTTATTCCTATCCCTTACAAAGGTGGACCTAGATTAGTATAACTGATTTATATCATAAACAAGAAAGTGCCATCTAAGAGAACATAGTATAGTTGAACAAATAACATTCACTTAATGTTTTATAGAAATGCAGCATTTCTATAACAAGATGTACATGTATTTATTAAATTACTAATATTTTATATTTTAGAAGGTATTGTTTTGCTTTTATTTTTGAGACAGAATCTCACTATGCAATTTCAGCTAACCTGTAACTCATAGAGATATGTCTACCTCCACCTCCTCATTATTGGTGTTAAAGGCATATTCCACCATGCCAACTTATGTTGGTGTTTTGAGACAGTCTCCTATGGCTCAAACTGGCCTTCAGCTTACAATGAAGCAGAGGATGACTAGTAGGCTCTGATCCTTCCTCCCTTACCTCTCAAGTGGTGGAATTATGAGCATGTACCATTACACCCTGCATATGTATCTCTATATAACATATATAACGATAATATCTGTAATGTAGTCATAGGCAATCAGGAAGCATTAAGGTTAATTGTATGGTACCTTATAAAATCTGTCAAATACCATGTTTGTTTAGTATACCGAATACTCTAACAATTGCTGAGTGAAAGCATGTTGGGAAGCTCTGCAATATTTCTAGAATATTGAGCATAAGACTATATTAGAAAAGGAAGTAAAAAGAAAACAACTAATTCTAATTAATAATTATCAAGGTTAATACTAAATTGTTGTTGACCACATAGATTTTAGGTTTAAGATTTAAAATGTTAAACAGAATTTCTTCATTTTAAATGCAGAGTGTCTCTTCTAAAATAAATCACAACAATTATAAAAATAACTGATAGAGCTCAGTGTTTAATTTCTTTTTCTTTTTATTATTATTCACATTCCAACTGTCATTTCATCTTCCTCCTATTCTCCCAGCCCCTCATTTCATCTCTCCCCTGCCTCTCTTCCATCACCCACTCCTCCTCTGGCTCTCTCCAGAAAAGGGTAGGTTCCCATTGATATCAACCAAACATGGCATATCAAGTTGCAGGAAGACTAGACACCTCCCATCATTTTAAGACTGAACTAGGCAACCCAGTATGAGGAAAAGGGTCCCAAAAGCAGGAAAAAGAGACAGACAACCCCTGTTCCCATTGTTAAAAAGACAGAACTACAAAACTCTAACAGAGAGAAGCCATGTAGCCCTACCAGACAAACGCCAGAACTTTACCTGGTAAGTCACAGCCTCATGGTGATATACAGATTAATGGAGATGGGTTAATTTAAGATATGAGTTAGCCAGAAATATGCTTAATCTATTGGCCAAATAGTATTGCAAATAATTTAGTTTCTGTGTGCCTATTGTGTGACTGGGCAGGACAGAAACCTCATACAACAGGTCTAGATGGGTACCATGCAGGCTCCCTAGTTGTCACTTCAGTCTCTGTGATCCTCTATGAGCCCAGGTTAGTTGATTCTGTGGTTTCTTATGGTGTCTTTGACTTCTCTGGTTCCTACAGTCCTTTTTCCCCTCCTCTAAATGATTCCCTGAATCCTACCTAATGTTTGGCTGTGGATCTCTGTATCTGCTTCTATCAGTAGCTGAATGAATGTTTTCTGGTGACACCTGGACTAAGCACCAGTCTATGAATGTAGCAGAATGCTATTAGGAATCATTTCATTGACTTTTTTTGTTTTATGCCAGTTCTGTTTGGTTATATCCTAGGTCTCTGAATTATCTATCCTTGGGGTACTGGCTCTCTGGGAAGTTCTGTGGGTGGTTCTCTCTCACAGTATGGCTTTCAAGCTGGACCAGTCATTGGTTTGCCACTCCCACAATATCTGGGCCACATTTACCCCAACACATCTTGTAGGCAGGACAAGCTATATATTGAAGATTCTGTAGCTGTGTCCCAATCCCTACACTGTTTATAATAGACGGCTGATTCAGGCTCCATATCTTCCATTGGTAGGAGTCTTAGTCACCTTCACAGATTCCTGCAAATTTCTGTTGCAGCAGGTTTCTAGCTCATCCCATTCCAATTGTCTCTCCCAGTGTTTTGTCGCGCCATCCTCTCCTGACATGATTCCTCCTGTTCTTATCCCCACTGCACCCTTCTAGATCTCTCCCTTATCTCCCTATGACATGGCTGAATTGGTGTCCCAATTCTACTGCTGGAAATCATGCCTAGTTATAGGAAATGGCCAGTACAGGCCCCATATATCCTATTGCTTGGGTCACCTTCATAGATTTCTGGGAGTTTCCATTGCACTAGGTTTCTAACTTGTTCCCCAAAATGCATTCCAGTTGTCTCTCAAAGTACTCTCCCTCTCCATCCTTCCCCTTCCCTATCCCTCCTGTTCCCATCTCTAACTGTCCACCCCATCCTCAATGTCTATTCTATTTTCCATTTCCAGGGGGATTCATTCATATTCTCTTAAGATCTCCTTGTTACTTAGTTTCTCTGGGTTTGTTGATTGTAACATGGTTATCCTTTACAGTTATCATCCATTTGTAAATTAGTACACGCCATATTTGTCTTTCAGGCTCTGGGTTATCTCACTTAGGACTATTTATTCTATTTCCACCTGTTTGCCTTCAAATTTCATGATGTTATTTTTTTAATAGCTAAATAATACTCCATTGTGTAAATGTATTTTCTTTATCCATTATTTGGTTGATGGACATCTCGTTTGATTTCAGTTTCTGGCAATTATGAATAAAGTTGCTATGAACTTATTTGAGCAAGTGTCCTTCTGGTAGGATAAGCATCCTTTGGGTATATACCCAGGAATAATATTGTTGGGTCTTGAGGTAAATTGATTCCCAATTTTCTGAGAAACTGTCATATTGGTTTCCTAAATTGATGTACAAATTAGCACTCCCAACAACAGTAGAGGAGTGTTTCCCTTGATCCACATCCTTGCCAGCACAAACTGTCATTTGTGTTTTTGATCTTAGCCATTCTGGCAGGTTTAAGATGGAATCTCAGAGTTTTGATTTGCATTTCCCTGATGGATAAGGGTGTTGAACATTTCTTTAAATACTTCTTGACCATTTCAGATTCATTTGTTGAGAATTCTCTGTCTAGATCTGTATCCCTTTTTAAATTGGATTATTTGATTTTTGATGTCTAGTTTTTTGAGTTCTTTATATGCTTTGGCAATCAGCCCTCTTTCAGATGTGGGAATGATGAAGGTCTTTCCCATTCCATAGACTTCCATTTTGTCCTATTGACAGTGTCCTTTGCTTTATAGCAGTTTTTCAGTTTCATGAGGTCCAATTTATTAATTGTCAGTCTTAATGCTTGCATTATTGGTTTTTTTGATCAGGAAGTTGTCTCCTGTACCAATGTATTTGAGACTGTTCCCTACTTCCTCTTCTATCAGGTTCAGTGTATCTAGTTTTATATTGAGGTCTTTGATCCACTTGGACTTGAATTTTCTGCAGGGTGATAGATATGGATCTATTTGCATTCTTCTATATACAGGCATCCAGTTAGACCAGCACCATTGGTTGAAGATGCTTTCTTTTTTTCCATTGTATATTTCTGGCTTCATTATAAAAATTAGCTATCAATATGTGTTTGGATTTATATCTGGATCCTTCAATTTGATTCCATTGATTAATGTATGTTGATTGAGTTTTCTGTCCCACCTGGTCCCCACAGTCTTAAGTCCCAAAGAAACCACGCAGAGGTCTGCATTACTTATAAACTAATTGACCCAGTATCTCAGGCGTCTTATTAACTCTTACAACTTATATTATCCTGTCCTTATCTGTGATAACCACATGGCTTGGTACCTTTTTTGGCAGGGTGGTCACATCTTGCTTCTTCTGTGGCTGGGACAGGATTGCTGAATAAGACTTCCTTCTTCCCAGAATTCTTTCCTCACTGACCTGCCTCTACTTCCTGTCTGGCTACTGACCAATCAGCATTTATTTAAAATATAATTGACAGAATACAGACCATTGTCCCACACCAAATGTGTCTATTTTTATGTCAATACCAAGTAGTTTTTATTACTATTGCTCTGTAGTACAACTTGAAATCAGTGTTAATGATACCTCCAGCAGTTCTTTTATTGTTTAGAATTGTTTTAACTATGCTATGTAGGTGGAGACTGCTTGTTCATTTCCCGACTGCTCAAACCTGAATAACCACACAGAAGCTGTATTAATTACAACAGTGCTTGGCTAATAGTTTAGGCATATTCCTGCCTAACTCTTATATTTTAAATTAACCAATTTCTATTAATCTATGTATTACCCCAAGGTTGTGGCCTCGTAGTAATGTTTTCTGGTGTCTTTCTCCTCTGGCAGCTACATGGCATCTTCCTGACTCTGCCTACTTTCTCTCTGTATCTCTGTTTAGATTTCCCACCTAGTTTTGCTGTACTAAGCCACTGGCCAAAACAGCTTTTTTAATTACCAATGGAAATAAAACATATTCATAGAATATAGAGGGAAATCCCACACCAATACTATTCTGCTTTTGTTTGTTTGTTTGTTTGTTCTTCCATATGAAATTGAGAATTGTCCTTTCAAGGTCTGTAAAGAATTGTGTTGGAATTTTGGTGGGGATTGCATTAAATTTGTACATTGCTTTGGATAACATGACCATTTTTTTTTTCTATGTTAATCTTACTGATCCATGAGTCTGGGAGATCTTTCTATCTTTTCATATCTTCTCCAATTTTTTTCTACAAAGATTAGAAATTATTTTCATACGGGGCTTTCACTTGCTTAGTCAGAGTTACAACAAGATATTTTATATCATATGTGGCTATTGTGAGGTATGTTGTTTCCCTGATTTCTTTCTCAACATATTTATCATTTGTATATGGGAAGGCTACTTTTTGTTTTTGTTTCAAATTAATCCTGTATCCAGCTACTTTACTGAAGGTGATTACGAACTGTAGGAGTTCCCTGGTAGAATTTTTGGGGTCGCTTATGTATACTATCATGTCATCTGCAAATAGCAGTACTTTGATGTTTTCTTATCCAATTGGTTTCCCCTTGTTCTCCTTTAGTTTCTTTACTGTTCTAGCTTGAACTTCAAGTACTATATTGAATAGATAAGGAGAAAGAAAGTGGGAAGCCTTGCTTTGTTCCTGATTTTAGTGGAATTTTTTTGAGTTTGTCTTCATTTAATTTGATGTTGGCAATTGGCTTGATATGAACTGCCTTTATGGTATGCGGGTGTATTTTTGATCTCCAAGACTTTTATCACAAAGGGGTTTTGGATTTTGTCAAAGGACCTTTTAGCATCTAATGAGATGATCAAGTGTTTTTTTTTCTGCCTCTCAATTTGTTTATATGGTTGAATATATTGACAGATTTTCATATGTTGATCCATCCTTGCATCTCTGGGATGAAGTGTACATCATGATGGATGATCTTTTTAATGGTTTCTTGAATTTGGTTTGCGAGTATTTTATTGAGTATTTCTGCATTGATTTTCATGAGGAAATTCTTTTATAATTGTTGTGTGGTTTGGATATCAGGATAACTGTGGCCTTGTAAAATAAATCTGGCAATGCTCCTTCTGTTTCTATTCTGTGGAGTAATTTGAGGAGTATTGTTCTTAGGTCTTTGAAAGTCTTGTGGAATTCTCCACTAAAATTGTCTGGCATTGTTTTTTTTTTTGTGGGGGGAGCTTTTATTTGGAGTTAGAGGTCTATTTATTTTGTTCATCTGATCTTGATTTAACTTTAGTAAGTGGTATCCACCAAAAAGCTGTGCATTTCTTTTAGATTTTCCAATTTTTATGAAGAACAAGTTTTTAAGTATGACCTAATGATTCTTTGGATTTCTTCGTGTCTATTTTTATGTTTCCCCTTTCACTTCTGATTCTGTTAATTTGGATATTCTTTTTGTGTCCTTTAGGTAGTTTGTCTTTCTTGGTGATTTTTGCAGAGAACCAACTCTTTGTTTCAATGATTCTTTGTATCGTTCCCTTTTTTCCTATTTTGTTGACTTTGGTCCTTAGTTTGCTTATTTCCTGCCTCTTGGGTGTGTTTGCTTATTTGCTCTAGCACTTCTAGGTGTGCTGTTAAATTGCTAGTACAAAGATCTCTCTAGTTTCTTTATGAAGGTGCTTTTTGTGCTATGAAGTGTTTTTTCTTAGCACCACTTTCAATGAGTCCTATAAGTTTGGCATTCATGTTCATTGACTTCTAGGAAGTCTTTAATATATTTCTTTATTTCTTTTTTTAACCCAGTAGTTATTCTTTAGGGAGCCATTCATTCTCCATGAGTTTGTAGACTTTCTGTCATTTTTGTTGTTGTTGAAAGTGAGCTTTGATCCATGGTAGTGAGATAGGACACCAGGGATTATTTTTATTTTCTTGTATCTCTTGAGACTTGCATTGTGACTGAATATGTGACCAATTTTGGATAATGTTCCATGAAGTGCTGAGAATAGGGTATATGGTTGGATAAAATGTTCTGTAGATATTTGTTAGGTCCATTTGATTCATAATGTCTGTTAACTCCATTATTTCTCTGTTTAGTTTCTATCTAGATGACCTGTCTGTTAGCAATAGTAGATTGTTGAAGTGTCCTACAATTAATGTTTAGGGTTTGATGTGTGATTTAAGCTTTCATAATGTTTCTTTTACAAATATGGGCACTTTTGTGTTTTGGAATTAGATGTTCAGATTTGAGATGCCATTTTGGTGAATTTTTTTTTGAGTATGTAGTGTCCTTCCCCATTTCTTTTGATAATTTTAGTTGGAAGTCTCTTTTGTTGGGTACAAACAAACAGCTACACCAGCTTGCTTCTTTGGCCCATTTGCAAGGAAAACCTTTTCCAATCCTTTACTCTGAGATAATATATATCTTTGATGTTGAGGTGTGCTTCTGAATTGCGGTGAAAGGATCGATCCTGTTTTCTCATTCATTCTGTTAGCCTGTTGTATTTTGGGCAGGGAGAATCAAGTCCATTATACTGAGTGGTATTAATGATGAAAACTGATTGTTAGTTTCTGTTTATTTTTTTTTATTGTCAGTGGTCATGGTGTTTTGTGTGTGTGTGTATGTGCTTCTCTTCTTTTGGTTTTGCTGGTGTGAAATCACATATTTCCCCTGTTTTCTTGGGTGTAGTTAACCTCCTTAGGTTGGAATTTTAGTCTAGTACCTTCTGTAGGGCTGGATTTGTGAATAGATATGTTGAAATTTGACTTTTTCATGGAATATCTTGTATGGTAATTGAAAGTCTTTCTGGGTATAGTAGTCTGGGATGACATCTGTAGTCTCTTAGAGTCTGCAGGACATCTGTCTAGGCTCTTCTGGCTTTTAAAGTCTTTGTTGAGAAGTCGGATGTAATTCTGATAGGTCTACCTTTATATGTTACTTGGCCTTTTTGACTTGTGGCTTTTAATATTCTTTCTTTGTTCTGTACATTTAGTGTTTTGATTAATATGTGGCACAGGAACTTCCTTTTCTGGTCCATTAAGTTTGGTGATTTGTAAGCTTCCTGTACCTTTATAGGCATCTCTTACTTTAATTCAGGAAAATATTCTTTTATGATTTTGTTGAAAATATTTTCTGGGACTTTGAGCTATGAAACTTCTGCTTCTATTCTTATTATTCTTAGGTTTGGTCTTTCCATAGTGTCCCAGATTTCCTGGATGCTTTGTGTCAGGAACTTTACAGATTTAACATTTTTTTTGGCCATTTTATCAATTTTTCTATCCTATCTTTTATGCCTGAGATTCTGTCTTTCTTCTGTTGTATGCTGTTGATCATGCTTGCATCTGTATTTCCTGTTTACTTACCCAGATTTTCCATCTCCAGAATTCCCTCAGTTTGTGTTTTCTTTAGTGCTTCTATTTCCATTTTCCTGAGTTTCTTTAAGGGATTTATTAATTTCCTCTCTGGCAGCCTCTATTTTCTTCATAAGATTTAATTTGAAGTCATTTTCTTGTACTTCAGCTATGGTAAATTATCCAGGGCTTGCTGCAGTAGTATAACTGGGCTGTGGTGGTACTATATTGCTCTGGCTGTTGTTGATTGTGTTCTCATACTGGTCTCTAGTCATCTTGTTTTTTTTTTTTTTTTATATCTATGTATGTTTCCGTGCTGATTTCTGAGTTTATCATTGTTGGATGGAATTTTTCAATATCCCCCCCCCCTTGGTTTCTATTTCTTTTCTAGTCTTTTGGCCTGAGTGGTCTGTGATTTTGGTGGCCATCAAGTTTCAGATCTTGTAGTGTGTATCCATTAGGGTTTTGGCAGCCTGTGTGGCCTCTGGGGTTCCAGGAACTGCCTTGGTCTCTGGGGTTTCTAAAACTGGCATGGTCTATAATAGAGCAGGAATAGTCTACTGAAGCAATGGGCAGGGATTTAGAGCCTTGATGTTTAACTTATGTGTGTTTTTATTGGGGACAAATGAAGCATTTCAGTTTTGCCTCTGATATTAATTTTTTTTAAAGTAGTTATATTTTTATTTTATTTGTGCTTTTGGATAATGAACAAACCGTCAGTTTTATTAAGCAAGTATCAAGTTTTCATACCACAATTTAATGTTAATATATTGTTGGTGTGTCTTACATATTTAAAAACTGCATTGTAAATAGTCAGGAAATGCAATGCTTCTTGAAAGATAGAAAAAATATAAAACTAAGAGATACTCATGCTTTCTTTGCACACAATTTAAAGAGAATAGTTTTAAAGAAAAAAATCACCCTTGATAACTTTACTCCCTTGTCCAAAGACTGTAAAAGTAAAAAAATGGAAGCATCACCGAGACAATGGCAGAGATTTGATTGTTTGATGCTGTTGCCGGGTTTGATGTAACACACCACAAGGGACTTGCTTTCCTCTGAACCACGTGTCGGTATGCAATCGTATCTAGTTCTGCTGCCATGTGGTAGAGGACTTCCAATGCCAGGGGACAGGTGTTATCCATAGTTTAATAAGAACTGAAATACAGCAGTGGTTGAAGGGAAAAGAGGATAGTAATGGAACATAAATTCTAAGGAGAGAAACCTGATAGTTTACCTAGAGTGTGGATCAGGTAGCTAAAATAATTTGAAATAAGTACTTCAAAAGACAGCACTTAGCTTAGGCAAGTGATAATCATGTATAATTGGCCTTCTACTTTGAGATCTTAACTGATACCAGTGATTCCTCAAATGGAAGTGCAAACTAATATATAGATGATCGAGGCATCGGAAACCTGGATGATGCCTTTCAAACAGTTTTCTTTAATGTTAAACAAGTTTCTTTAAGGAATAATAAAGGATGAACCACATATAGCATGCCAGTAAGAGCAGGGAACACAAAGCTTCTCAAAGGAAACTTCAACCCAGCTGGCATCATGATGGCACAAGGCTTAGAACTCTACATAGTTTCAGGGCACTGCCCAACCCAGTTAGTGATTCTAAACAGACATCTCCTCCAGGTCTCTTTAATCCCCTTGCCAATGAAAAGCCATCCAGACCTTACAAAGATGTGTCCTTAGATGTCTACAAATCTCCAGATTAGTCAATACACTAACAATTCTCTCTTACCGTGACGTAACATCTCTACTTTTATGATTAATTGCCCATGTGAGTGAGCTTCCTAACCTAACTTGTTGCTTATAAAACATCTTCCCTCATATAAACTTTGAATATTAGTATAATTATTCACATTACTTCAAAAATCTTATTAAGGTCTACAGGTCAAATAAAGATTGTACATATTTAAGAAACATCCATGATACTTTGGTGTATATATTTACTATCAAATGATCCCAGAATGAAGTTAATTAATGTATCTCTTACTTTATATTACCCTCTTTTGTGATGAGGATACTGAAGACCCATCCTCGGCAAATTTCAAGTGTAAAATAACTATTTGCAGTAGTCACTGAAGATTCTGTCTCCAGAATTCACTCATTTGATAGTTGAAAGTATCCCCCCCCCTTTCAACATCTGCTTCCCATTAATACTGCTGCCATTTGTGGAGGCATTTATACTCTCTGTTCCAGTGAGATCACCTTTTTAGGTTCCACATATAAGAGTGATCATGTCGTATTTGCTTTTCTGTGCCAGATTTATTCCATGTATCACAATGTCCTCCAGGTTTGTCCGTCTATTCTCAAATAAGATTCCCTCCTTTCTTTTAAAGATGGAATAATGTCCCACATAGTATGGTAATATGTATGTTATAGTATGTGTAGCACATTGTCTTTATGTATTCACCAGTCAACAGAGGATTAAATTGATTTTAAACCTCTACTCCTGTAAATGCTCCAAGGGTCATGAGAATGCAAATATCTCTTCAAAAACCATGGTTCCACTCCTGTATCAGTTTTCTATGGCTCAAACAAAATGCTTGATACAAAGTAAAAAACAATGACTTCTCGAATTTTGCATGCAAATGGATGGAAATAGAAAACACTATCCTGAGCGAGGTAACCCAGACCCAAAAAGATGAACATGGGATGTATTCACTCATAATTGGTTTCTAGCCATAAATAAAGGTCACGGAGTGTATACCTGGTGAACCTAAAGAAGCTAAAGAAGAAGGTGAACCCAAGAAAAAACATATAGTTATCCTCTTGGCTAAGGGAAGTAGATAAAATTGCCGGGGACAAAATTGGGATCTTGGGGGTGGGGTGGGTTGGGGATAAGGGGGGACAGGGAGAGAAAAGTAAGA
Organism: Alexandromys fortis; assembly: GCF_014885135.2. Classification (NCBI taxonomy): domain Eukaryota; kingdom Metazoa; phylum Chordata; class Mammalia; order Rodentia; family Cricetidae; genus Alexandromys; species Alexandromys fortis. Next base: position 11,522,252 of record NW_026067957.1, on the reverse strand, counting down.
TGGGGAGGATTGGGGGAACTTGGGGAAACAGGAAGATTGGAAAAAAGAAAAAAAATAAAAAAAGAAAAAAAAAACAAAGTGCTTAATGGGAGGAAAGGTTCTTTTTCACTCATAGCGTCAAAGGCTACAGTCTATGATCAATTGGCTCCAATAGCTTCTGGCAACTCTTTGAGGCAGTAAATTGTAGAAAAAGTATGTGGAGGAAAATGTTCTCAACCCACCATAGCAGCTTGTAGACAAAAGGAAAGAAGGAGCAAGAGCCACAGTGTCCCCTCCAAGGGCCACCCCAGTGACCTACCTTTCTTCTACTAGACCCTCACCACCTAAAGGCTCTACTCTCTTCTCATAGTGCTACAGACTGGGACCAAGGATTTAATATATGGACTTTTCAAGGGGAAGACTCAAGGTCTAAATTGCAGTAAGTTCCTTTCCCTTCTTTCCATGCAGAAGTGAAATGGATATATCATATTTTGGCAGCGTTTACTGCTGGCCTAGCGCTATAAAATTAGCAAGCAACCGCCACTAGGCGTAACCTCTGCTGCGCCACACAGGACCTAGCTTTAGAGTTAGCACCCAGTCCTAACCCATCCTTTGTGTTACAGTTACCTTTTGTCACCTAATGTGAATCTTGTCTGAGAGTTTCCCATGGATACAAAGCCTATGCAAATCTTGGTTAGGCAGCAACTGTGAAAACCAAGATACCTCCTGAATCTGATATTTGTACCTGACTGTATTTTTGGAAGCTTCATTCAGGTTGTTTTGAGATATGGAAATTTACTTACTAAAGTGTAAATATAGGAAAAAATAAAAATGCCATGGGCTAAGGAAAAGTGCTTCAGTTCACTGAGGCTGGGACTCCTGAGGCTGCAAAGGCTTAGTTTATTCTCAAAGAGTCTCTTTGTCTTCATCACACAGGCTCGCGTGAACCCACACACCCATGCTGCAACATCCGTGATATCATATGTCTATTTTTAATTCTTGAGGAATTTTTATATCAATTTTATAATGTCAGTACTAGTTGCATTCCTACCAGCAGTGTGTAGCTGTTCATGTCCACATCTTTGCACATGCTTGCTACCTGTCCTTTCTTTATAATAGCTGTCTCCTTACAGCTTTGATTTGCATGCCTAGTAACATTGAGCTTGTTTGTTATTTCTGTATCTTATTTTGGCAAACGCTTAGTAAGGCATTTCATCTACGTTTTCTAAGTGTATATTACTTGTACAAAGTACAGGGTTTCATTATTTCACTGTGACAGTTTCATAGATGTATACGAAGATCACTTACCACCCATTGCACTTACTTACATCCCCTCTCCCCGCATTGGTTCCCTTCCTTGTCCCTAATCATTTCTTCTTTATTTTCATTTTTTAAATAGTTAATATATATTAATACACATGTAGAAGGGGCACTTCGAGCTGCCATGTGGGTGTGGAGAATTCATCTCAAGGTCTAGAGGAGCTCGTAACCTCTGAGTCACCTCTCCATCCCTTTATCTATTTTTAACTACGTGTGAGTATGCGTGTGGGCTCAGAAGAGGACATCAGGTCTGGAATTGGAGTTTTAGGATGTTGTGAACTGACTGACACTGGTATTAGGAACCGAACTAAGTTTAGTATGCACTTTCAATTGCTGAGCCATCTCACTAGCCCCTTGTTTCTTTTTAAATATTTATATCCAATATATGAAAAAAAATGTGATACTTATTTTCATATGTCTGGTTTATTTTACCTTGTATTATGGTCTCCAGTTCTATCATGTTCTTACAAATGACATAATTTCATTTTTCTTCATGGTTAAATAATACTCCATTGTGTATATATATCACATTTTATTTTTACCCACCAATGGACATCCAGGACTATTACATGACTTGGTTATTGTAATTAGTGCTTTAAAACAAATGTGCATGTGTTTACTTTATACCAATTTTTTATAGTACTCAGCAGCGCTGTAGCTGTACTTTCTGGTTTGACACCAATTACCGTACTGTTTACACTGATTTACTTTATGCCAGCAGTGTGTAAGGGTTCTTTTGCCCTCAACTTTCACTACATTTGCTGTTTTTTTTCTTTTTTTCTTTTTTTCTTTTTTTTTTTTTTTTTTTGAGAGTATACATTCTGACCAGGGTGAGATGGAACCTCCATTTAGTTTCGGCTTGTATATTTATCTGTTGTGGCATATGTATCACTAAATAATAAAGCCAGAAAGCAAGTCCAGTAGGTTTTAACTATGGGCCTCATGCTTTTAATCACTGTACTTTATTGCTGTACACATAAGAGTGCTGTAAAAAACTATTTGTTAAATATAAAATAAAGTCAATTTCAGTTAGTTGTGCCCTGTGTTCTGTGGAGCCAAATGGCCAAATTTTGGCTAACATGATGCACACAGTTTCAAAGCTTACACAGGCATAGAACTTTCTACAGTGATAAACCTTCATGGTCAACTTGACACACCTACCTGGGAAGAGGGAGCCACAAATGAGAAATTTCTTCCACCAGACCCTTATGTGGACATTTTTATAAGGTCGTTTTCCTGGTGACTAATTTATGTAGGATGGCCCTTCCCATTATGAGTGGTGTCAGTTCTAGGCTGAGGGGCACAGGCCATAGAAAGAAAGATGGCAGAAAAAGTCATGGCAATCAAGCAGGTAAGAAGTATTTTGCCATGATTGCTGCTTCTATTCCTGTGTAGGGTTTTTTTTGACCTGGACCATCACTGCATTTGCTGTTTTTTTTTTTTTTTTGAGAGTATACATTCTGCCAGGATGAGATAGGACCTCCTTATACTTTTAGCTTGCATATCCATGATAGATGAAGATGTTGGACATCTTTTAATGTGTTTGTTGGCCATTTGTAGTTCTGATTTGAAAAGTCACTGTTGAGTTCACGTGCCTATTTATTAATTACATTACTTGTCCTTTGAATGTTTAACTCTTTGAACTTCTTACACATTCTGGATGTTTTTTCTCATCAGATGAATAAATGGTAACTTTTTTTTCATTTTGGAAATAATTTAAAAAAATTAAAAAGTAAGGCTGCTGTAGTATCCCATGATTTTAATAATAACAACCGGAAAGGCTGAGGCAGTGGAATATAAAGTTTGTAGCCATCTGGAGAACACGGGAGACCCTATGTTATTATAAAGTGGGTATAGGGCAGGGTCATGATGCTAGGTCTCATACAGTGTGCATGAAACCCGAGGTTCCCATGATGCTAGGTCTCATATAGCATGCATTAAACCCCAGGTTCCCAGGACTTAAGAGAAAAAGGAACAAAAAAAAAAACCTAAAGAAAAATATTTATAAACTATATATGTGACAGGACATTAGTTTCTAGGAAAAAAAGAGACTGAATAGAAAACAAAGAAGTAATAACAGCAAAACAACCCTCAAGCTGACCAACCAACCAACCAACCAACCAACCAACGAACCAAACAAATAATAATAACAGAAATGAACTAAACAAATAACCAAAAACATCAACTGTCAATGATCAAAAGAAAACCATTAGTCCAGAACATTTCAATCTGATATAATCCTTCATGTGAACTTTAACTTTTTAAAAAATTACCTATTGTGTTCATAGCCAAAAAAATCTTTGCTAAGGCCAATATCATCAAGCATTTCTTTAACACATTTTAATTGACTTTTGGGTATGGTATAATATAGGGATTCTATTCCTTTCCTTGTTCTTTTCTCTTTTTTTTATTTTTGCATGTAGACATTTAGCTTTCCCAGCATTGTTTATTGAAGAGGTTGTCATGTCTCCATTCTTAATTTTTTGAGCTTTTCCTAAAGATTAGTTGACTGCGTATCTGACAGAGTCTTTTGCATAGTCTTTTTATAGTCTTATTTTTGCTTTATTGTTGGATTTAGTATTTTACTTCAAAGGTGTGCATATGCATAATGGAAACTGCACACAATGCACCATTTCATTTTCAGCCCAGGAAATCATCACATAAACGTGGGGAATGCTGTTGTAAAGTTGATGTTTTAAATTCTACATGTCCACTTAAGGGATGATGAGGTTCTTGAATCAATGAAATAATACATTTTAAGAACTTAAGGCTTTCTATGATAAAAGCACGCATTCAGATATGCACGCACAACCATAAGACTTTCTCTGTGGAATTCAAACACTTTGCAGATAAGTCTTTATCATTAATGTTAATGAAGGACAGGTTATCTTCATTTTAGTGATGACTTTAATTTTCTATCTTGCCAAATATTTTATTGACACACATTTCCCCCTACCCTGCTAAATAATTTAAGCATCATGTCCTCTTTCTTCATTTGTATCACTCTTTAAAATGGGACTTAATGAATAAAAATAACAAAATTAAACACCCTATCTAGAGAGGGCAAAAACGAAATTGTGGATGGTCATAACCTGTATAATAAGTGGTTGACTACCCTTTTTAATCTCATAATTCTCTTGTGGACTAGAATAGGAATATGCAATTTGCTAATGAAGAAATAGGCAAAGAGAATATATTCATTATGTTAATTCCACATGATTTATTCAATGTCACCCTGAGTTAAGGCTCAGCATAGAATTGAGTGATTATTGAGATAATCCAAATAGGGTATTGGATTACTACAGAAACACATGGATCTTCTCATAAAATTTACAAATAAGATTGGTACTCATGTCAGCGTTGTATAGAAATAATTTTGTCAAAAGATATTACTAGCTCTGGAAAAATACAATAGACTTAGTGTTTCAGTCCAAATTTAAAAGTATGTTGATTTTGCCTATTAGACTTAGACCATAACACTGTGATGGAGGAGTGCTTATGGGTAGCGACACACACAGATCCTACCTCCAAGAGACCTTAAGTCTATGAAAGAGTGTACAAAACCTACAAGTAGCTGTATGACTTCAGTGCCAGTTATGCCAGCACACATGTAGTCCTGGCACTAAGGAGGTAGAGGCGGGAAGATCAAGATTGTAAGAATAGCCTTGGCTACATAGGGACTTGGTTAACCTAGATTACTTTAGAACCTGTCTGCTAAAACAAACAAACAAAAATACTCATGTTAATGATAGTGCTACAAAATAGATACAGAAAAAAAAAACCCTCAGACTAACTATATTCAACTTTAAAGGTGATGAAAAGAAAGATAGAGGATTGTTGGGAGACATTAGAGCAGGAACTCAGAAAGGAGCAGAGGCAGGAACCATGGATGAAAGGTACTTACTGGTTCGTTCAGCTATCTTTGCTTAATGTAGTTCAGGCCCACCTGACTGTAGATTGCACACCCATGATTAGCTGGACCCACCTACAAAACTTAGGATAGAGAAATGACCTAACTACATGCCACAGGCCAATCTGATGGAAACATTTCCTCAGCTGAGGTTCCTTCATTCCAGGTGTGTCAAGGTGACCATCACAAGTCCACCTGTTATTGCCTCGATACATAAACTCATCACAGTCAAAACAGAAACTATTTTGTCCCCAAGATCTTGTGTTAACATCACAATATAAAGTATAGTCCACCTTACAAATCTCAGTCTTCAAAAAAATCAACACTTAAATTTCAAGATCTCTTTAAAAATCCAAAGTCTGTTAAAAAGTTACATACTTCCTTATTTCAAAGGGGAAGAACAAGATAGAGTTACAATCAAATCAGAGCAAAAGCAAAATCTTGCTGCAAAAAGCTCAATTTGTGATATCTGGAACGCACTCACAATCTTTTGGTACCCAGTGGCTTGGTTATTCACACCCTTCCAGTTCTGCTATCCTCAGCACACACACAACTTTTCAACTTGGCACAAACTCGCTCCAATTCACACCCACTGCTGTCTTTGGTGTTTATCCCGTGGTCCTTGCATCTTCAATATTCTGAGGTTTCCACTGCAACAGAAGCTACACTTTCCCCAATGTGTCTCCTTTGGTGCAAGACAGTAGCTTGTCTCCATGACCCCTTCTGACCTGATGTCTCTACGGCAACTGAAGCTAAACTTTCAGTGTTCTCTCTTGGCCTCTCCCATTGACAATTCTCAGCTGCCCTCCAGGACCCCTTCATGAATCCAAAGCCAGTACCACATGGGAGATTTTTACCCATATCAGCTTCACATTCCGCCTTGGCTTTCTCTGGACCACAGATTCTGTGTGCTTATCCTGGGAAAATACTTCTGAGAAAATTTAACCACAGTGATGCTGGTCTCTTATTAATCAGTGATTCCTCCAAACCAGCTAACAAGCATCAGTTGTCATGCTAAAGCAAATGTTTCACTTCCATATATTTCTAGTTCAAGTTTATCACACTGCCAGCCTTTATAGAATCCTTAAGGGAATCTCAAACTTCGTTTTGTAACTTAACAAGGCAGACCATTGCATTTCTTTCAGCATATTATCTTCCAAACTCCACAGAACAATTCTTTAAGTGCTGAAGAGTCGATGACTTTTCCAGCTCAAAGTTTGAAACACTCCCATAATCCTTTAAAAAGAATGCACAAAAACCAATGGTTGGGTCCATCACAGAACTGTTCCATGCTCTGATACCAACTGCTATGTTAGTTTCCCATTGATGTGATAAATCACTGAACAAAGCCCACCTATGGAGGAAAGGGTTTATTTCATCTTACATTTTACAGTCCATCATCCAAGGAAGCCAAGTCAGGCACTCAAGGCAGGAGCCTGGGGTAGGAATAGAAGCAGAGACCATGCTTACCTTCTTGATTGCCATGACTTGTTCTGCCATCTTTCTTTATATAGCCTATGCCCCTTAGCCTAGAATTGGCACCACTCATAATGGAGAGGGCCCTCTACATAAATTAGTCACCAAGAAAATGACCCTATAAAAATGTCCGTATAAGAGTCTGACAGAAGAAATTCCCCATCTGAGGTTCCCTCTTCCCAGGTGGGTGTGTCAAGCTAACCATGAGGTTTATCACTGTAGAAAGTTCTATGCCTGAGTAAGCTCTGAAAGTGTGTGTATCATGTTAGCCAAAATTCAGCCATTTGGCTCCATGGATCAAAAGGCACACCTGACTGAAATCACATTTATTTTATATTTATCAAGTAGTTTTTCTTTTACAGGACTCTTATGTGAACAGCAATGAAGTACAATGATTAAAAGTCCATAGTTAAAACCTATTGGACTTGCTCTCTGGCTTTACTATTTAGTAACACAGTTGCCACAACAGGGAGGTAAATTTTCTTCTTGTACCTTATCTGTAAAATGGTGATAAATTTAATAGAACCAAATTTATACAATTATTAGGGCTTCAATAAATGCTAGTTTATTAAGTTAACAAACATTAATGTACATAGATGGCTCATATAAAGGAGTTGATCCAGCTCAGTTTGTATGTAAGCATGTATTTAAGAGTATCTGATATTGGTCTGGGTAGTCATGAGCAGTTAGTAAGGATACAGCATTAGTATCATGTCAGACTGCATACAACTAAATGACGGAGTTGTTGTTTAACAATGTGAAATCTAAAAAGGCAGCAATAGTGCCTTAAGAAAAATCCATTGATTTGTTAATTAACCTGTACCAATAACTACAGGAAATTCTGCTTTATTACAGATGCTTAGCATCACTTAGATAAGAGGCCATTTAGCACTTTTACTCAGTAATAGTTTTTGGTAGCTAGGTTATGTTATGTACGAGTCATTCCTTTTGATTGCTGAATAGTATTCCATGGTATAAATGCAGCAATTTGCTTTATTGTTGACATTTGGAAAGGTATCTGAGTTATTTCTGTTTTTTAGCTGTTACAAGTGCCATAGTCAGTGTTCTATTGCTATGAAGCAACACCATGACCATGGCTACTATTATGAAAGAAAACATTCAATTGGGAGTTCGTTTATAGTTTCAGAAGTCTAGTCCATTATCCTCATGCCGTGAAGTATGGCGGCATGCATGCAGGTGCTGGACAGTAGCTGAGAGCCACATCCTGGTCAATAGGTAGAAAAAGAGACAGAGAGAGAGAGAGAGAGAGAGAGAGAGAGAGAGAGAGAGAGAGAGAGAGAGAACTGGGCCTGGATCTCAAAGCCCATCTTCAGTGAAACACTTCCTCCAACAAGGCCACACCTCCTAATCCTTCCTAAACAGTTCTACCAACTACAGAACAAACAATTCAAGTATATGAGCCTGTGGAGGGGGCTCATTCTCATTCAAACTACTCCATGGCCCCTGTAGGCTTATAACCATATCATAATACAGAATGTATTTAATACAACTTCAAACATCCTTGTAGTCCTTCATAGTCTCAACACTCTTTAAAAGTCCAAAATCTCTTTGGAGACTCAAGGAAATATCTTAATTGTAATCTGTTGTAGAATAAAAAGCATATCCCAAATACTTACATTGTATGATAGCGTAGAATATACATTACCATTCTGAAAGGGAAGGATGGGGCACATTGAGGAAATACAGGATCAAAGCAATACCCAAATCTAGCAGGGTAGACTTTAAATCCTGTAGCTCTATGTATGATGTCTAAGAGCTGATGTGCAATGGTGGATCTTCCATCTCTTTCAGCTGTGTTGCCTGCCATACCCTTCTCTCCGCTGGGCTGGTACTTGTGGGTCATAAGTGACTTCCCAGCACCTGCTCCAGCACCATGTCTACTTGCCACTGACATACTCCCCTCCATGATGGGCATGGACTCACCCTCTGAAACTGTAAGCAAGTCTCCAATTAAATGCTTTCCTTTATAAGCTGCCTTGGTCAGGATGTCTTTTCCCAGCAATAGAACAGTGACTAAGAGAGGAGCTAAAATATTCTTTTTATATAAATATAAATATTTTTGGGAATTTCATACACAAGCCCTTATTTGAACCCTTGTCTCCAATTCCTTCCATGTCCCTCAGATTCATGATTACTATTGATGCATATATGTATATATAACAGAAGCATTAGGGATTACATGAATCATATTGCATCTTCATTCAGGACGCAGAGAGAGATAAAGGCTGATGCTCATTGTACTTTTTCCTCTCCTTCCATTTTTATGGGAGTATGTGGTTGAGGCTGGGTCCTGTGTAGCCCCGATCTGCCTGAAACTTATTATGTAACAAATAGCAATATCAAACTCTTAATTCCTTTGCCTCCACCTCTTAAATGGCTAAGATTATGGGTTTCAGTTCCAACCTTTCCTCTCCTTATTTAGCCTGAAATCCCATCCTATAGGACAGTGTTATCTACATTTAGGGTAGATCTTCACTCGTTGGTTAAATCTGCCTAGAGTTCTATTTATATCACATGATTAATTTTGGGTGAATTATGGTAGTCTGTGTTCTTCAAGGAACTGTCATATTTATGTCTGGAGAACTGTTCATAGCTTCCCTTTATTATGTGTTTTTACCTGCTGGGTCTGTCTGTAGTAATAACTGTTTCTTTCCTGACATCAGTAATTTTTAGCTTCTCTTTTTCCTTTTTGATAGAGATTTGTCAACTTTACTAATAATTTTTCAAAGCTAAAAAATTATTTTATTGCCGGGCAGTGGTGGCACACGCCTTTAATCCCAGCACTTGGGAGGCATTGGCAGGCGGATCTTTGTGAGTTCGAGACCAGCCTGGTTTACAAGAGCTAGTTCCAGGACAGGCTCCACAACCACAGAGAAATCCTGTCTTAAAAAAAATATTTTATTGATATCCTCTATTGATTTTCTCTTTGATTTTTATTAGTTTCTGCTTTTCTGATTCTCTGGGGTTGTTTTGTTCTTGTTTTCCCAGGCTCTTGAAGTGGGAGCTTTTGGATTGATTAGACACCTTTTCCCTTTCCTGGGGTGTGTGTTTCTGCTATAAACCGCCGCTGCTAGTGCTGCATTGGCTATGCCCCACACACGTGAAGTTTTCACTTACTAAAAAGAATCATTACCACAACATTCTAACACTTCTGTCATCTTGTTTTTGGTGTTGATTTTTTATTTTCCTATTCAATTTATGGTCTTCCTTATTTTTGGTATGAGTGATTTTTAAATGAAAAGTGGATATTATTATATTGTTAAGAAACTCAAACTTTCTGTTTGAATTGTCTTTTTTTTTTTTTTTGACAGTGTTCTGCCTCATTATTGTCAGATGGAAGTAGAAGACCTGGGTCTCAGGTCTGCATCCATTGGCGTATAAGATGGGGAGACCTCTGTTACTGCTGGGAAGGGGTGGGCTTTTCAGTTTCACACATGACTCTCATTGGTTAGCCTTTGAATGATGGCTTGCTTACCTCTGGGAGGTGGTCAAGTTTTGGCCATTCAGGTTATACCCACGTATAAAATCCTAACATGAAGTGAAAGTCATACTGTAACATGCTTAGTAAAAACTCAGAGACAGAAATTCGAGTTCAACCTGAAGGTCAGAAAAGCAAAACAACCAGCCACTGGCCCTTACTCTACCTAAGTCCAAAATGGCTATCCTGTCTCCAGCAACCTCAAAATGAGGCTATGTGTGAGAGCTGTCTCCTTCCGTCTTATATTCTTCTCTAATGCTGGGATTGAAGGTGTGCACCACTACTGCCCAGTTTTTATGGCTAACTATTGTGACTACTGGGATTGTAGGTGTGTGTTACTACTACCTGATCTGTACGGCTGATTAGTACTGCTATTTCACTCTCTGAACTTCAGGCAAGCTTTATTTACTAAAATACAAATGAAATACCACCACAAAATACCTTCTTACTGGCTGGTAGGAATAGAGCTCCTCTCTCCTAGTAGTCCACTGACACAGTGACGACACACCCACCACCAGCAGCTGACATGGAAGCTGACTTCCTTTTCTGGTACCATGCAGGCAAGGGTATGCAGGGATCCCGGTTTTCTGATGCAAGGCTCTCTATTTGGGGTATGAAGGCAGAGATGAGCATTGGACACATTTTTTGTTGTTGGTGTGTGTACGTGTCTGTGTGTGTATGTGTGTATCTGTGTGTGTATGTTTGTGTGTGTCTGTGTGTATCTGCGTGTGTTTTTGTGTATGTGTGTCTGTGTGTATCTGTGTGTGTTTGTGTGTCTGTATTTGTGTGTGTCTGTCTGTATTTGTGTGTGTGTCTGTGTGTGTGTCTGTGTCTCTTTGTGTATATGTTTGTGTGTGTCTGTGTGTATATGTATGTTATTCAGTTAGGTATAGAATGCTTATTGTGCATATGATTTTTTGTTTTGTCAGGCTACTGCCTTCCTTGTCTTTCAGTCAGAACATCAGGACTTGAGAAAATTTTAAAAATACTTTTATACTGGCTTTTCCAAAATTTTGCCTTTTGCTCCAAGCTGGGGGGGGGGGGCAGAAGAGCGAAAACTGAGGGAAGTTAAATTTAATTTGCCATTCACTCCCATGCTATCAGAGTCTTGGGGAGAATAATCTACTCCCTTCTACCAGACCCAGAACCCTTTTTTCTTTTTTCAAAATGACCACATTGCCGTTATTTTCACTGAAAAAGTCTGTCATTGTTCCATAATCACAGGTTTTTTTTCCAAGCCCCCATAGAGTTGGACCAAGTTAGCTGACAGTACTCTTTTTAGTTGTTCTTTCAAGACAGAATGGCCCAAAACTGACTGTGTAACTGAAGACAGTCTTTTTTCCCCTCTTGCTGCCACTTAAGAAGTGCAGGAGGTTACTGTGTGCACTATCTGTCCCAGGAAATAGTATTCTTCTAAGCCAAAGTTTCAACTGGAAAACCTAAAACAAGCCCTCACCGAGTGTCAGGGCTGACTATCTTGGGACGTTCTCTGTCGTCCTTTCTAGATGACGAGTGTGGACATTCTCTGTCTTCTTTTCTAGAAGATGAGCGTGGATGTTCTCTGTCATCCTTTCTAGATGAAAAGCACGGACGTTCTCTGATGTCCTTTCTAGATGACGAGCATGGACATTCTCTGTCTTCTTTTCTAGATGACAAGCATGGACATTTTCTATTGTCCTTTCTAGATGACAAGCGTGGACATTCTCTGTCATCCTTTCTTGTATCTAATCAAAGGTGTTAGGGTATGTAATCAGTGGCTCTGACTGGAGAGCCAGGTAAAGCAGGCAGTTAAGGTTTGGACTCAGAATAGTTTAGTTTACATGTGAAAGAGCCATTTAAGAGAGGTTTGTCTCCCATTTTAGACAAAAAGCAAAGAAACTGGCCTACAGGTCACAACCCCAGAGAAACTAGACAACAAAGAGGAACCTAAGAGAGACATACATGGATCTACATAGGAAGGTAAAAAAAGACAAGATCTCTTGAGTAAAACTAGAAGCATGGGGGTCACAGGAGAGGGTAGAAAGAGAGAGGGGAGAAAGGGAGGGGAGTGGAGAAAAAATGTATAGTTCAATTAAAAACAATTTTTAAAAAAGTATATGTGTCAAAACCGTGAGTAGTCTGTTGTAGTGGCACTTGCCTACAACCCCCATCACTCAAAGCCTGAACAGGAATATCACTCCAAATCAACCCAGGCTACTGCTGGGCTCGAGTCCTGCTTCATTCTGGTATGGCATGACGATAGCATACGAGCTCTACCTGGGGAGGAGAAGTGGAGCCCAGCACGGCCAAGGCCAAAAGTCGATAGGGAGACTGTGTCAGTGGACAGGATGTGTATGCAGAGGGGGCAATGGACAGTTATACACTAAGAGGAATAGCTGGTTGGGTCCATGTGGTCATTGATTGGGGCAAGAACATGGATGGTGCTTTATTTGCATATTCAGGTACCAGGTACAAGGAACCTTATTAGGTCATATAGAAAAGAAAGGAAGTTCTGTCAGGGATATTTCCACAGTCAGATAAGCAGCAACCAATCACTGTAGCCTTGGAGACATGTAAGCTTATCAGCTGTTACTTGTATGGGTGTCCACATTAGGATAAGCCTAACTGTTGGTGCCTGAGAGCAGTTAAACCCCTGCTACTCTCATGATGAGAAAATCTGGGGTTTTAGGCATGCTTTGATCCTTTTTTAGCTTTTAGTCAGGCCCTCAGGTTACATAGTGAGTCAGGTCTAGCCTGGGGTTAAACAAGGGAATCCTTTCTAAAAACCCAAATCACCAAAATGAAAGCAACCCACAATGAGCTATCATGTCATCTCCATTAGGATAGCTTTTATCAAGAAGATAACACATGGGTGGGCCAGGAAAAGGGGGTTCTCATACATTGTTGGAAGGAATTATGAGAAACATTATGGAGGTTTCTAAAGAACATAGAATATAAATACCATATGATACAGCAATCTTTCCACAGGAAACAAAATCATCATGTTATTCACAATTGTCAAGATAAAGAAACAACCTGGACGTCTATCAACTGATGAATGGATAAAGAATCTGGAGCCCATATTGGTGGCTCACCACAACATGATAGTAAGGTCTCATTATTGAAGACAACACTAACTTATACCATCAAATACGAAGAAGTTGAGCTAGTGTTCACCTAGAACTCTCACCCCTACTGAATAGAATTTAGTGCTAGAAGGAATTCTGCAATCTACTGGAGGAAAAAGGCAACCATCAATATCACCTAGCTACAAATCCTATGACCTACAGCATCAAGGTATCCTTTGTTGAAATAGAAAGCGGCAGGGCTGCGTCCCCAACACCCCGGCCGCTTGGCTAGCTCATGCCCGAAATAACAACACACAAACTGTATTCATTTAAAGAACTGCTTGGCCCATGAACTCTAGCCCTTACAGGCTAATTCTCGCACCTGGACTAGCCCATTTCTAATGATGTGTGTAAGCACCCCAAGGTGCGCTTACCGG
>NW_026067957.1:11410687-11505567 GCF_014885135.2 Alexandromys fortis | reverse complement strand
CTTTGGTGGAGTTGAAGAATGAATAGATAGTTATAGTTTTCCTTAATTATGATAAGAGATAAAATAGATATAAATATTGTAACTGTAATTCTTACTTGATAACTGTTTTGTTATATGTAATTTTACTATGTTAAGTTAAAGCCTTCCTTTTTTTTTGTTTAAACAGAAAAAGGGGAAGTGATGTGGGAGTGTCTTATATCAATCTGTTGATTTCATTGGTTAAGTAATAAACACACTGCTTGGCCTCATAGGTTAAAGCATCGGTGGGAGGAGTAAACAGAATAGAATTCTGGGCGGAAGAGGAAGGGAGGTCAGACTCTGCTCTGCTTCCAGAGAGACTCGACAGCTCTGCTGTGGAGCAGAGACGCCATGCTCAGCCCTCCCAGGCAGATGCATGCAATGAAGCTCCTCTAATCCTCCAACCCCGGATGGACTTAGGCTAGAATCTTCCCGGTAAGCGCACCTTGGGGTGCTTACACACATCATTAGAAATGGGCTAGTCCAGGTGCAAGAATTAGCCTGTAAGGGCTAGAGTTCATGGGCCAAGCAGTTCTTAAATGAATACAGTTTGTGTGTTGTTATTTTGGGCATGAGCTAGCCAAGCGGCCGGGGTGTTGGGGACGCAGCCCCGCCACTGCTCCTATTTCAACAATCCTTAAAATATGCTGGTACAGCCATGGCACAAAGGTTGTACAAGCAATAAACTACTTTCTTTAAAAAGATGAATTTAAGGCACACTTCATGAAATGTTACCTACCTGATACTGTAGCTGAGAACCTGAAACTAGATAGGTCATATGCCTAGGAGAAAACCTATAGCTATTATTCTGTTAAAGACATAACCATAAAGGTATATAAATATGCTATACCCATGGAGCAGTGCCTTGCTGAATTTTTAATAGAGAAGCTTTTCATTGCAACAAACAGGAGTTAACATAGAGACCCACAACTGAGAATGTTCAGGGAGTGAGACTTTAGAGCACTGGATCCGGAATGGGATGCTTCATAACTCTTCCTGTTAAAACTCAGGGATCTATGTGGGAGAGTGGGGAAGCTTGTAAGAGCCAGGGGTGCTGGATGACTCCAAGGAAACTATTCTCAAGATATAACAGAAGTGATGCACATATGACTTCACATAGCCTGCAGCAGCACACAGAAGGCCTGCACAGCACATGCCTATATTACTCAGGGTTCTCCAGAATAACAGAACCTATAGAATATCTCTCTATATATATATAGAATTTATATTTATTTATTAAATGATTTATTAGAATGACTTATGGGTTGTGGTCAAGCTAACCCATCAATGGCTGCCCATGAACTGAAGTCCCAAGAATCCAATTGTTGTTCAGTGCGTGAGGCTTATGCCTCAACTGGTCTTCAATATACACCAGAATCTTGAAGAAGTAGTTACTAATTGCAGTAAAGGAATGGACTTGCTAGCAAGGTGAGAGCAAAGAGGCAAAGAGCAAAACCTTCCTTCTTCCATGTCTGTATATAGGCTTCCAGCACTAGGTGTGACCCAGATTAGAGGTGGGTTTTTCCGGTTCAAATGATATGCATTAAAAGTATCTTCCTATCTCAAAGATCCAGATTGAATTAAGCAAAAATCCCTCACAGATGTGTGCTGTTGGAAATCTTACAGCTTGTGGTTATCCACCTACTGGGGTGTGGCCTCTTAGACCATATATGCTGACACAGTGCCTGTGTCCTCCCCTTCCTTGTTTTTGTCAGCTGCTCGTTTGGATTGTTGGATTGCTGGATTCGATGTCTATTCACCATTCAAGCAGAGAATTTTGATTTGTGAGTTTACCCCAAATAAATAACTATCTATTTCTCAATTCTGAGCTAATGTGGGCTGGACTGCCTAGATGTTCCACGGCCCAGACAGTCTCCCAACCCTGCTGGCTTGGCTTGCACTTGTAGAATCCCAGTCACAGTGGAGTTTGCTGCATACAGCAAGTTGGAAATTTCCCAAGTGCATGTAAGCAAGACCACTGCATTCCCAAGGGTGATTCCTTGCCACATGGCGACTTGTGCAGCTTCCGGTTTCTGCTCCTTGCCCCTGGATTCTGGGTTGATTGCTCCAAGTATGGAACCGATTTAATTGCCTTTAATTTGTCAAGCAACACATATTTCTCAGTATTTAACCAGTACCAAGGTGGAAACTAAAGAAGCCCAGGACCATTCTTGGTGTTACTGGTTACATTGCTTCTAATTGGAACTCTGCAACTATGACATTTGTAGTTTATGAACCACATAACAGGTAATAAGTAAATAATTATGGCAGATTTTGTTACCAATGCAACTTTTGTAACTTTTTTTTGTTAATACTGTGGATTATATTATCTGAGGCTAATCTGACTATGGTGATACTAAACAACAGATGAGGCAACCCGATTCCACCAGGAAACTCCTTGAAGGGCCTCTCTCAGGTTCCCAAACCAAAAGTGTCCCAGTCATTCCTAGTAACTGTGGAGGACATGCCACACCAGAAAATGTAACAAACACAGAACCTTCTGTGCAAGACCATACTGTCTTAAATGATGGCATAAATATGGAGGATAAGTCAAAAATCCCAATAGGAAATAAGAAACATATATTCTGGCAAACTTCTATAAATGATCAAAGACCAAAGCTAAGAGTGCTTATAAATGGCATTGTAATTGTTGGCTTGATAGACACAGGTGCAGGTGTGAGTATTTTGTCATCCAAATTGGCCTCTTCAAGAGGCAAATGGTCAATTACTAGGAATTGGAACCACATCTCAAGTTAACCAAAGCACGAGATGGGTTGACTGTGTTGGGTCAGAAGGTCAAAGCAGGAAGCTGAAGCCATATGTAGCTGATATTGCAATAAATTGATGGGGCCATGACCTTCTACAGCAATAGAATACCCAGATTAACATTCCTGCAGTCTCAGGAACTCATAATTCTGGGAAGGATATAAAAAGGTACTATGAACAAAGGTCACCAGCCATTCAGGCTGTACAAGAAAATAAAGCAACTAGCAAACTTATAGAGGTACCAACAGCTCTTCCTTTAAAATGGTTAAATGAGAAGTCAATTTGGGTTAAGCAGTGACCTCTTGCTGAAGATATGTTGCAGGCTTTAGAACAATAGGTATGAGAACAACTAGATGCTCACCATATTGAGGAATCAACCAGCCCTTTGAATTCTCCTGTATTTGTTGTAAAAAAGAAATCTGGTAAATGGAGATTGGAGACAAATCTAAGAGCTGTCAATAGGGTTATTCAATTTATAGGCCCTCTACAATCTGGGATCCCTCTGCCTTCTCTATTACCATAACAATGGCCTTTTATAGTTATTAATTTGAAAGATTGCTTCTTCCCTATACCTTTACAAGAAAAGGATAGAGAAAAAATTGCCTTCACAGTGCCTACTTACAGTAATTCTCATCCTACTAGAAGTGGACTATCCTCCCACAGGAAATGTTCACTAGCCCCACATTGTGCCAATACTTTGTAAGTCAGCCATTGGAAATAATACATAAGCACTTTTGTAAGTTTACAATTTACCAATTACATGGATGACATTTTGCTATCTGATTCAAACATGGATACTTTAGAAAGAATGTTTGAAGAAGTGAAGAAAGTTGTGCCATAATTGGGATTACAAATTGCTCCTGAAAAATATACAGAGAGGAGAGTCTGTCAATTATCTAGGTTATAAAATAGGTTTTCAGAAAATTAGGACATAAAAGGCAAAAATTAGGAGAGAGCAGTTATGGACTCTTAATGTCTTTCAAAGATTGTTAGGAGACATTTCCAGTCTATGACCAACTGTTGGGATAACACCTGATCTAATAATTCATTTAAACAAAACTTCAGATGGTGATAAAAATTTGGATTGTCCCAGAGAATTAACAGCTGAAGCAAAAAAGAAATTGACAACTGTTGAGGAAAAATTACAGGAGGCACACGTGTATAGGGTGAATCCAAATCTTAGTTGTATTATAGTTATATTGCCTTCCAGAATTTCTCATACAGGAATATCAATGCAGGGGGATGATATTATTTTAGAATGGATTTTTTTACCACGTAAACAAATTAAAAAATTGAAAACTTATGTGGAAAAAGTCTCTGAATTAAATATAAAAGGTAAATTGGGACCTCGTCAATTAGCAGGTATAGACCCAGCATAAATTATAGTGCCATTCACAACCAATTAAATAAAACAGTTATGGGAAGACAATGAACCATGGCAAAGAGCTTGTGCTATTTTTTTTTTTTGGAGAAATTAATAGCAACTATCCCAAAAGCGATAGAATTAACCTTGTAAAGAGAACTTCTTGGATTCTTCCCTGAATTGTATGTGATGTTCCAATAACTGGAGCCCATACATTTTATACTGATGCAAATAAATCAGGGAAGGCAGATTACAAATCAGAAGTATTAAATAAAGTGGAACAAAGCCCTTATAATTCTGTTCAGAAGGCAGAATTATGTGCCATCCTGATGGTGCTAAAGGATTTTAAAGAACCTCTTAATATAGTTACTGATTGTTATCTTGCAAATTGAAACTGCTGAATTTATAGCAGATAATACAGAATTGATTTCGTTATTTATCCAGGTGAAGATATATTCAGGAATAGGCTTTGTCCTATATACATAATACACATCCGATTCCATATGGGTCTGCCAGGTCCTCTAGCACAGGTAATGCAGAAATTGATCAATTATTGATTGGAAGCATGAAGCAAGACTCAGAATTTCATTAAAAAACATCACATCAATAGCAAAGGTTTAAAGAAAGAGTTTTCTATTACATGGCAACAAGCTAAGGAGATTATAAAAAGATACCCTACTTGCTCTTTCTATAACCAAACACAGCTACCTGCAGAAAGGGTACTCAAAGAAATAAAATCTGGCAGATGGATGTGTTCCAATTTGCAGAATTTGGAAAATTAAAATATGTACATCACACCACTGACACTTATTCAGGCTTTCAGCGGCCAACTGCTTTAAGCTCAGAAAAGGCTGATTCAGTAATCACACATTTATTAGAAGTTATGGCCATCATGGGTATACCTACACAAATAAAGACAGAAAATGGTCCAGCATATGTTTTTAGGAAAATGAAACGGGGATTTTGTATATTATAATATTAACCATGTTACAGGTATACCACTCAATCCTATAGGTCAGGCAGTTATGATAAGATCAAATCAAACTATAAAGGACATGTTAAACAAACAGTAAGGGGTAGAAAATGCCACCAGAAATAGATTACATAATGCTTTATTAATCTTAAATTTTCTTAACACCAATGAAAAAGGGACAACAGCAGCAGAAAAACATTGGATAATAGAAAAGTCTACTGAACTAAATCAACCAGTTTATTTCAAGGATGTGCTGACCTCACAATGGAAGCCAGGAGATGTGCTGCATTGGGGGAAGGGGTTTTGCTCTTATCTCCACAGGTGAGGAAAAATTGTGGATACCATCAAAATTAATAAAGATTCAGTTTGAAAAGAAGAAACCTCTTGAAAAAGAGAAATGACAGCGTCTCCACAATGGTTACAATCATACAGATGGGTACAAAACGTCATAAGAGCTGGGAGAGGGTTTTATTCTTGTCTTTGCAGGAAAATACTCATCTTCAAAAATTTGAGAGACCCTGGATATTGAAAACTGACAGATGGAAAATAACTACCCAATAAGGATCATCAAGACAATCGAATATGATTCATAAGCATGAATGTTAAAAATATACATATATATGTATTTGTATTTATTAATATATAGAGCTGGTGTTGGAGTTGAACAATGGCTCTGTCCTTTAAATCTAAGCTCATTGTTAAAAGAAAAATCCCGAGTTTCTGTCTCTAAAAAACCTTTATTTTGGGGTTTTAGTTAACTCCAAATATAGCCAAACTGACAACCCGGAATAGGCCTCACAGGGTCCTAGCATGGAGGGAGGGGAGTGGACAGGGGTGTCATGCTCAACCAAGAATATTTGCAACAGGTAGCTGCTGGCAAAGAGGAATTCTCGCCAATGGAATGCCACTGACTACACTAACCACATTCCAGGTATGGCACCCTCCATGCCCGAAAGTAGTTGGCCAATCTAAAACTCGATGTTTTGTTTTTGTGTGGGATTTTTATTTTGTTTGGGCACTGACCCTCCCCCTTTTTGCTTTTGCTTTTCATTTTTGTTTTCTTTGAGAGAGAGAGAGAGAGAGAGAGAGAGAGAGAGAGAGAGAGAGAGAGAGATAACATGAAGTTGTGTTCTGGAAGAAGTTGTAGAAGGTGAAACATGGTCAATATATACTATATGAAAATTTTTTTATTTGAAAATAAAAATTTAGAAAGGAAATTGGATTTTATTAACAATATAATATTATTCTTTTGAAACATTGTTCTATACAACAATGAGATCTTTCCATTGGATACACAATGAGTGAGCCCAGGGGATATTAGATG
The DNA here is from genome assembly GCF_014885135.2 of Alexandromys fortis. Classification (NCBI taxonomy): domain Eukaryota; kingdom Metazoa; phylum Chordata; class Mammalia; order Rodentia; family Cricetidae; genus Alexandromys; species Alexandromys fortis. The sequence goes on along the minus strand of NW_026067957.1, from coordinate 11,499,123 downwards.
AAAGGATCCAGACACTATGACTAAAACTATTGCACAATGTCAATTATATATGCAATATAAAATATGCATATATACACTGAGAGATCAAAATTTTGGTTATCATGCTGAGTATAGGGAAAGTAGATTAGAGGATTGAAAGCAGCAGATACATAGGATGAATTCATGATCATATATTCAATAACAATTTGGCAGACAATGAGAATGAACTAGATAAAAATTTCTCTTCATTCATAAATGTGTAGAAAGCAATTCATGTGAGACCAAGTCAGTCAGTTCACCAGGAAAACAGAAACAATAAATTTGAGAGAGGGAGAGAGAGAGAGGGAGAGAGAGAATTGTCAAACTGAAGTCAGTGGCCCATTTAGTTCAAATACAAATGCCTCGAAATAGGGTTACTAAGGGTGTAAGTTACTATTCTAGCCCAAAACATAAAAACCAAGGCGGAGCATTGTATTTCTGGCATAAATCCCACTGTCTGAGAGTTGTCTGATGCCCAGGAGCAGGACATGGTTCTACCATTCCTGACAAGAAAATTTATCTTTTCTCTGCCTTTATGTTGTTTTAGTTCTGCCCCTTAAGCAATGAGATATTGTCTTTGCACACTGGTGTCCGTGAATCTTCTTAGTATATAGCTCGATCTTTTCCAGAGGCATCCTACCTCCCCCACCCCAATGATGTGTTACCAGATACCAGGGCATCCCTGTGCTGAGTCAAGATAAAACATAAAATAAACCATCGTAGAAAACCTGTGAAAATATTTTCAAATGTCATATTAAAATCTCAGTTATGTAATAAATGAATGATATAATCTCTAAGAGCTTTAATTCTACAAATTTTAGCTTCTGTCTATGTTTCAAAAATATAGGAAAGGCTAGAATCTGTAAACCAGGAACTAAACTGTGAGGCAATAGAGAAGGAAAAAGACTCACTAAGAATAGGATAAGCTGAATTATATTTTTTTAGAAATCAGAAAAAGTATTATAATGTATCTGTGGAGCTGAAACTAGGATCATAAATAGTAAATTAGAAACAGAAAAATGTTTTGTCAAGATGTACAACTAACTGGGGTAAGTAGAAAAATAAAAGTATGGAAGAGAAGATCACAGAAAAGAAAGAACATGGAGAGCCAGCAATTGAGAAGGAAAAGTGAAGTAAAACTTTATAGTAATTAATCTCATCTCAAAATTCAAGTCTATTTATATCAAACCCTCAACATAAACCAGAGACTCTGAAGACAGAACAGAATATGTGGGATAGGCTGGAACTCATGGACACAGGAGAAGACTTATGAACAAAAAATAATTAGTGTACTCACTAAGATCAATTATTAATAAATGGGACCTCATGAGCTGAAAAGCATCTTTAAGGTTCCCTGTTTCATAATGTTGTACCAACACTTTTCTTTTATTAATTTTTAAAGTTTTATCTTATTGTTATCTGTTTTTGTTTTTATATTTATTTATTTATTTATTTATTTATTTATTTATTTATTTATTATGTATACAGTGTTAGTTTCCATGTCTGCCTACATGCCAGAAGAGGGCGCCAGATCTCATTACAGATGGCTGTGAGCCACCATGTGGTTGCTGGGAATTGAACTCAGGACCTCTGGAAGAGCAGTCACTGCTGTTAACCTCTGAGCCATCTCTCCAGCCCTGTTTTTATTTTTTATATGTTCTTCTGTATCTTGCAGAATGTCTGGTAGAATCTTTCACGAAGCAGGAACCCTGAAGGATTGTCTTACCTTTAAGCAAGTTCAGCAGTCATTTCTCTGCAGGTCTTTCATCACCAGCTCATCAAGCAGTACAGGCAAGAGCTGTTTCTTGCTCAAACAGCTAACCAACTCTATAAGGAGCTTCTTCGATGCCCATCTTCCTCTTGAAGTAATTGGTACTGCCAGAAGCAGATGGGTTTTATTGTCATAAAAAGTCCTAACTTCTTAAACATTTTAAATTCCATATTCTGAAGGTCTCTGAAAGATTGAAGAATCCATATATAACCGAAATATATCTCCATATATCTAGAAAACCTAACATGACTAGAAGCTTAACTATTATCGATGATTATTTGTTAACCTATTTTTCTTAATGTTACATTACATTTTTAAATGAGCTTGAAAAACATAATACCTTAATCAAGATCAGAAATACATATACACAGTATAACAAAATTGACCTTAAATTTGCATCAATAAACCAGGATCCATACCACTGCAAATCTCTATAGCATATCCCTCCTCCCATTAAATGTAAAGAAACATTTATAGCACCTTGGCTTTGAAGAGGAGCTGAAGTCAGTGGTTTTGTGTACTGTGCTGCCACTGGTGTTTCAGGGAGCTGAGAAACCACAACATGGTATACAGTGATGTCTAAAAATCTATTCTCTTGATGTTCACCTGCAAGCTCTGTGGAACCCTGCAACACAGCTTGCTCCAATACTCAGGGGACCTAAGAGAGAGCAGACCAAGAAAAACTCCCAAGTACTCAGACAGCCACAGCAAGGATTGGACCAAGACGACAAGACACTGCTGGTCTCATTTGAAGGAAGAGGTGGGTAGGCACCAAAGCAAAAATTCCTACAATTTCTAAAAAGCAACATACTAACACCAGAACCCAGTGGACATACAACAGGAAGAATTGATCATTCTAACCCAGAAGAAATAGAAGAAATTGACTTTAAATGTAACTTTATGAAAAAGATAGAGACCATCAAAGAGGAAGTAAAAAACTCGGAGAAGAGACAGAAATTTTTAATAAATAATAATAATAATAATAATAATAATAATAAAGAAATGCAAGAGAAGACAAACAAAAAGTTGGAAGAAATTAATAAATCCCTCAAAGATAACCCCAAAAAACAACAACAAAGCAATCAAACAGGTGAAGGAAATAGTCCAAGACTTGAAAACTGAAATAGAGATAATAAAGAAAACACAAACTGAGGGAATTCTGGATATGGAGAATCTGGGTAAACAAACAGGAACTACAGAGACAATTATAATCAACAGAACACAAGAGATAAAAGAAAGAATCTCAGGCACTGAAGACACTATAGAGGAAACAGACTCATTGGTCAAAGAAAACATTAAATTCAACAAATTCTTAACACAAAACATTCAGGAAATCTGGGACAACATGAAAAGACAAAACATAAGAATTATAGGGGTAGAAGAAAGAGAACTCCAGCTCAAAGGCACAGGAAATATATCCAACAAAATTATAGAAGAAAACTTGCCCAACCTAAAGAACGATATTCCTATGAAGGTACACGAAGCCTACAGAACATCAAATAGACTGGATAAAAAAATCCCTTTGCCATATAATAATCAAAACACAAAACATACAGAATAAAGAAAGAAAATTAAGAACTGAAAAGGAAAAAGGTCAAGTAACATATAAAGGTAAACCTATCAGATTACACCTGACTTCTCAATGGAAACCATGAAAGCCAGAAGGTCCTGAATAGATGTGCTGCAAACATTAAGAGACCATCGACTACTATACCCAGCAAAGCTTTCTTTCACCATTGATGGAGAAAACCAGATATTCCATGACAAAAAACTGATTTAAACAATATGAGAACTTAGACAACAATGAGGACGCTAAGAGAGACTTACATAGATCTAATCTACATGGGAAGTAAAAAGTAGAAAAAGACAAGATTTCCTGAGTAAATTGGGAGCATGGGGACCTTGGGGGAGGGTTGAAGAGGGAAGGGGAAAGTCAAAGAGGGGAACAGAGAAAAATGTAGAGCTCAATAAAAATCAATTAAAAGAAAACCAATACGTATCCACAAACCCATCCTTACAGAAAGTACTAGATGGAAAACCTCAACCCAAGTAAGCTAACTACACCCACAATAACACAGACATCTGATAATCCCCCACCAGCATAACCCAAAGAAGGGAAACAGACAAACCCTACTACCAAAAAATAACCAGAGTTAACAACCACTGGTCATCAATATCGCCTAATTTAACTCATCTCCATTAATCTGTGTATCACCATAAGGTTGTGCCCTACCAGCAGTTTGAGCACATCTGTCTCCCGCTATGGTTCCATGGCTTTTCTCTGCCTCTGCCTCCTTTCTCCCAGCATCCATTTAGTTCTCCCCACTAGCTCTGTTCCCCTATAGTTCTGCTATAGGCCCAAAGCAGCTCCTTTATTAACCAATGATATTCACAGCATACAGAGGGGAATCCCACATCGTTACCGTCAGAAGACAAACAAGGTGCAGGGAGGGCACAACACGGGACAGGGCTGATAATCATTTCATTCTCATAAAGGACAATTTATCATAAGTCATATCACTAAAAGTAAAATAAAAAACTGTGCACCAGAACAACATTTTATTAGTATTTAATATATTGACTCAATAAACCATTAACAATTTTAACCTGATGACATAATCTTAAATTTTTGAGTATATATAGACCCATAGAATTGACTATTTCTTTCTCATGAACAGATGACAGATTTTTTTTTCAGACTCCACAGACAGGTTGACCATAAATTAAAACACAAAACCTTGATAATTTTAAAAAGTAAAAATGATAGATTTCATTCTTTTACCATAAGAGAATAAAATGGCAAATAGCAGAAAATCCAACAAATAATTAGATATGTAAAATTTTAATAAAAATTATAGAAAAACTCTTTTTGGCACCAACTCTAAAATGACCAAAAAAAATCAGTGGGCTGCCAAAAAAGACTGTAGGCACATTGGGTGATTTGCTACAGGAACTCTGCCTATGTGAACCCAAAGGACAAGGCTACTAGGAACATCGTTCAGAAAATAGAGGCCTTTATCATCAGGGACATCTCTGAAGCAAGTGTTTTTGACACTTATGTGTGTCCCCAGTGTGGGTGACACTGCATTCCTGTGTAACCAGTGACATCCAAGTCACGGTGCTCAGGAACAAGTTGTTTTTGAAATCACCACTGCAATTTACACCTGCTCTTGCTACCCCAAGACCTTCATCAAGGCCTATGCAAAGAACTGACTTCAAAAGACTGGAAGAAAAATCTTCATCTAGAAAAATTAAAATTTTGTAAGCTGTAAAATTGAAAGGACATTAAAAGTCTATTAATTATACTCAATAGGTTATCATATATTACATTATTATGTAATATATTATTATATACCTAGAAAATATAAGAAAATGTGTTTGAGAAAGGTATCTGTGGGAGAAATTGGAGAGGGACTAAAGGGGCCAATGAAGAGTGGACATAGTAAAAATATGTTGTCTACATATATACAATTATTAAAAAATAAAAAAAACTGCAAAAAATTACAAAGGCATTTGAATGGGAGAAGTGTATTGCAAGGCATTTTCAGAAACTATAAGCATGCCTCTTTCTGAGTTTTTGAGGGTTTCATAACAAAGGGTTTTGGAATCTGCAATGTGAGAACATCAATTAAAGTCCTGTCATTATGTCCATGTTTGGAAAGGGAAGGTGTTTACCAGCAGCGTTGTCATTTCCATGATGAGAACAACTTTCACCGTGAATATTAACTGGGACAATTGTACACTCTGAGATTCTTTGAAATGTCACCCTTGGCAGCACCATGGAGATTTATATTTTAAACTAATTTGTGCCCACAAAGTCCAAGCTTCAAGAGCATGTGGTCATTCAGGTCATTTATACACTTTAATACAAATCGAGAATAGGAGTTATTCATATGATTATTTGAAGCCTCATAGTGTAATCCTCCCATTTGACAGTGTACTTTTCAGAGCCAGGAGTAAACATTAAAAAGACTCTCAGAGTTAATTTGAGTTCTGTCTATGTTATCACTCATGTAGTCCTTGAAGACTACAGTTTGTACAGCATGATCAGGATCTATGGGAAGAAAAATGTCATAGTGCTACTTTTAGACTGAACTAAATAAATCTGTAGGATTGTCCTCCTAAGAAGACCATGTACCCTTCAGTAGGAACTCAGCTTTTAGATACTGTATCTAATAGATCAGGACAACTTGACTCTTCTTGTTTTTGGATGTGAGACTAAATGTTAAATGTTATCTTCATCTCAGTTCAAAATGATACCTTGTTCAAAGCCATCTTTAGCTTCAGCAATGACTACATGAAAACCCATTTTGGAAAAACTAAATTGAATGAACATGGAAAATAGTATCTTGCTAACAGTGATTCAGCAAACAAATACTTTTTTGTTGATCTTCAGTTTTGTGTCTTTTCTCTTGATTTGGTCAGTGTTAAGATACAGTTGTCATAGTTGGGCATGGTGCTTCATGCTAGTGATCAAGTGATCCCAGCAGCAAAGTCTGAGGCAGGAGTCACAAGTTCAAAACCACCCTAGACAACATAGACCACATCTCCAAATCTTTGGTAGTTTCTGCCTTCTTCTCTCCACTGCAGGTGTCACTCTACTCTTAATTTTTTTCACCTTAGCTTTTTTTCCTACTTCCCTTCGTGAAGTCCCTAACTTCTTTACATAATTTTAAAATTTGTTTTTTAAGTGGTTGAATAAGGAAAAGTCAAGCCTATTTATTTTCATTTTTTTTTAGAATCTGGAAATAAGATCAACTTAAATCCTATAACCTTAAATTACACTTAGAGTAAGAAATTTAAAAGAAAAAATCCATTTAATTTATAACATCAGGATAATAAAGCTAATCATGGGCACGTCAAAGTTTTCACAAAGTAAGTTTTGCTTTGCTGTGCCTGTGTTTGTCTAGCTTTGTGATAACTATTGAAACCCAGCAGTTCAGATGCAGACCTAACAAACTGAATCATTCACAACACTTCATTCTGGTTTGGACTGAGACATGGTACAGTACTCTTGCCTCAAGGAGTGAAAGCTTTACTCAAATAACTAAACTAATTTGGCAATATGATACTTGCATATCAATTTGTCCACCAGCTTCATCTACCAAAATCATATGAGAAAGAACAGAACTTAAGTGTCCTTTGTTAATATAATATTTGTGAAAGGAGTGATGTATATTTTGTAAGAACATTAAATGTTCTATGATGTGGGAATTAAAAAGTGATAAGACACCGGAAATACAATTAACATGAGGATACTTGCCATATTCCCTAGAAAAATTATTTTTCTATAATATTTTGTTCCATATGCCCATGAGAGGATGTCTGATAAATGCTTAAATTTCTACAAAAATGAAAAACAGAAAAATATTAAGCAGATTTTTTTTTATAAGAGAATGTATTTCATTTATTTTTTTCCAATTAGATTTTAACAAAAATTTACAAAAGATCAATATACTTCATATAATATACCCAATGCATTAAAAATTTATGTGTATGAGTGTTTTGCTTGCATGTGTGTTTGTGCACCATTCTGGTTCAGTACCCTTGAAGACCACTGGATCCCCTGGAACTGGAGTTACATAGGGTTGTGAGTCACAACATGGGTGCTTGGAATCAAACCCAGATCCTTTGAAAGAGCAGCAAGTGCTCGTAACCACGGGGTCATCTCTCCATCCTCATGCATGCTTACTATTGTATGTTGTCAACATCTTTATACTGGCTGTCTTTGTGACTAATATACACTCAGTTTTCCTTCATGTCTCTTTATGACTTGATAGATTGTTTCTTTATAGCTCTAAATGATTGTGTATTGCCTGTATGGAACAAAATTTACCCATTCACCTAGTGAAGTAAATCCTGATTAGCTCCAAATTTTGGCAAGCATTAGTAAAACTCCTATAAACATTCATGGGGAGATTTTGTGTTGACTTAAGTTTCATTTCCTTTGTGTAAACCCAAGGAATATAACAGCTGGGTTGTAAAAGTAGTTTTAGCTTTGTGTGATACTGCCAAACTGTCTTCCAGTGTTTATCACTTCACCTTGGCCCCGTAAGGTATGAATGAGATGCCTTGCTGCTCTGAATCATAAGTAACATTTGGCGTTGTGAGAATTCTGGGATTTGGATAGATCTTCAATGATTCTCATCCTGGCCTTAGTTTGATTATTGCGGAAGCTGACCTATGGCATGGAATATCTTTTTATGGGCTTATATTCCATGAGGTGACTGCTGACTTCTAGTCCATTTTAAATTAAAGTGCTTTCTATTTTCAAAATGTATTAATTGGATGAAGTAATGTGTCTCATTGTGACATCTACACTCACATGCATGATAATGTATTTGGTCATCTCCAATCCTTCCAGTGATCTCTCTAATGTCCCCTTCCACATCCTCAATAGTTCCAGTTTTCCTTTCATGCCATCTTTTCTTGTTTAAACTCCACATATTCGAGAAAGGATGTGCTACTTCATGGGAGTCTGACTTGTCTTGTTAAGCATGATGATCTCCAGTTCCACAGTTCCCTGAAAATAGCAGGCTTCTGTTCTTCTTCACAACCGAATAAAAGGCCATCGTGTGCATGTGTCGCTTTCTTTATCCACTCACTAGTTGACAAGCACTAGCTGATGAGCTGGTTCTATAACACAGCTCTTGTGGCTGTTTTCACAGAAAAGAAAGATGTCTCAGTATTTCAAGGTAGGTGGCTGATGCTCGCATGTAAACATTTTGAGGCAGAGCAGCAGGACCAATGACTGTTTTCGTTTTAATGTTTTTGTGAAGAACTTAAAGACTGATTTTCATATTTACTAGACATTACATCAAGGCAAATCGGTTCTTTCCTCACCTCCAAAATAAACTATTTCTATAGCCTGTTGCTGTTTGTTTTCTTAGTGATAACTCTCACAAGTAGAGATAGAATGTCAATGTAGTTTTAATTTGCATTTCCCAGGTTAAGGTTGTTGAACCTTTTTTTTTACATACTTCTTGGTTAAATGTACTTCTTTTGAGAAGTTTGTTTGTCCATTTATTACTGAATTATTTTAGTGTTTTTTATTAGCTTTTGAGTTTCTGAAGTGTTTTGTTTCTTTTCCAGCAACACTTATTAAAGAACACCCCTCCACACAAAATATTTTTGTTTGTTTGTTGTTGTTGTTGTTGTTTTGGTGTGTGTGTGTGTGTGTGTGTGTGTGTGCGTGTGTATTGTAGACAGAGACTGCACATTCATTTCTCAGCTTTCCAGACCCAAATAATCACACAAAAACCATATTAATTATAACACTGTTTGGCCTATTGACTAAGGCTCCTTATTAACTAATTCCTACATCTTAAATTAACCTATTTCTATTAATCTATGTATCACAGAAGGCTGTGGCCTATTGGTAAGGTACTGAGTACCTTTCTTCTTCAGCAGCTACATGGCATATCCCTGACTCCTCCTTGTTTCTCCCTGCATTCAACTTAGTTTTCCTTGCCTAGCTCTATTCTGCCCTGCCACAGGCCAAAGGAGCTTCTTCATTAACCAATAGTAATGAAATATATTCACAACATACAGTGGGGAATTCCACATCAGTGTGTGTGTGTGTGTGTGTGTGTGGTGTGGTGTGGTGTGTATGCTACATGTATGTAGGTGTTAGCAGAGGCTAGAAAAGTGCATTGAAGTTCTTGGAGCTGGTGTTAAATGCAGTTGTGGCCAAACTAACAAGGGTATTCAGAACCAAACTTAGGTCCACTGGAAAAGCAAGAAAGACTCTGCTAACTGCTAAGCCATTTGTCCATCTCCCATGTTCTGTTTTTCTGTTTACATATGGTATATAACTATGGCTCTGTAGTGTAGTTGAAATCAGATATGGTGATGACATTACTGCTCTTATTCTTTAAGATTGCTTTGGCTGCATGAAGAACACATGCAGGTCTGTATGAATTTTAGGGGTTTGTGTTTTTTGCTTTCTGTTAAGAAAAACCTCATTACAAGTTTTATAGATTGCACTGAATTTTCAGATGGCTTTTGGCTTTTCCTTTCCTTCCTCCACTCCTTCTTCCATCCCATCTTTCTTTCTTTCTTTCTTTCTTTCTTTCTTTCTTTCTTTCTTTCTTTCTTTCTTTTTTTAATTTTTCCATTCAATTATTTTCACTTCCTTCCCTCCTCCCAATCTCTTCCCACTTCCCCATATCCCCTCCTCCCTCTCCCACCCTGCTTGAGAACCCTGCCCTGTGGGAAGTCCAAGCCCCCCCCCCATCCAGACCTAGGGAGCTGTGCATCCAAATAGACTAGGGTCCAAAAAACCAGAACATGCCATAAAAACAAGTCCCAGTGCCTTTATCAATGGCTTTTCAATTCCCCATTGTCAGCCACAATCAGAGTCCGGTTTGATCACAAGCTCATTCAGACCCGGTCCAGCTGGATTTGGTGAACTCCCATTAGAACAGGCACACTGCCTCAGTTGGTGGACCAACCCCTCGCAGTCCTGACTTCTTTGCTTGTTTTCTCCCTCCTTCTGCCTTTCAACTGGACCTTGGGAGCTCGGTCCATTCCTCTGATGAGGGTCTCTATCTCTATCTCCATCTGTCGCTGGACAAAGATTCCATGGTAATATTCAAGATAATCATCAGCATGATAGTGGGGCAAGGACCGTTCAGGTACCCTCTCCTCTGCTGTCCAAGGACCTAGCTGGGGACATCCCCGTGGACACCTGAGATCCCCTCTAGAGCCAAGTCTCTTGCCAACCCTAACATGGATCCCTTAATGTAGGTATCTTCTTCCTTGCTCCTATATCTGCCCTTCCTCCATCTCCACCCTCCCACTCCCCCAAGCTGTTGCCAGTCCTTCCCTTCTCCATTCCCTCTCCCCCTTTCCCCTTCCTCCAATCTCACCCCACCCCTGCCCCCACCCCCATGCTCACAACTTTTGATCGGCAATCTAGTTTGCTTCCAATTTCCAGGAGGATCTATAAATGTTTTTCTTTGGGTTCACCTTGTTATTTGGCTTCTCTGGGCTTGTGAACTATAGGCTTAATACCTTGGTTTATGGCAAGAGTCCACAAATGAGTGAGTACATACCACAAATAGATCCATATCTATCACCATGCACAAAACTCAAGTCCAAATGGATTAAAGACCTCAATATAAATCCAACCACATTGAACCTGATAGAAGAGAAAGTGAGAAGTAGACTGCAACACATGGGCACAGAAGACCACTTCATACATATAACCCCAGTAGCACAGACAATAAGGGTAACATTGAATAAATGGGGCCTCCTAAAACTGAGAAGCTTCTGTAAAGCAAAGGACACTGTCATTAAAACAAAAAGGCATCCTACTGAATGGGAGAAGATCTTCACCAATTCCACATCAGACAAAGGTCTGATCTCCAAAATATATAAAGAACTCAAGAAACTAGACTTTAAAATTCTAATTAACCCAATTAAAAAATGGGATACTGAAATGAACAGAGAATTCTCAACAGAAGAAGTTCAAATGGCCAAAAGACACTTAATGTCATGTTTAACTTCCTTAGCGATCAGGGAAATGCAAATCAAAACAACTTTGAGATACCATCTTAAACCTGTCAGAATGGCTAAAATCGAAAACACCAATGATAGCCTTTGCTGGAAAGGATGTAGAGTAAGGGGAGCACTCACCCATTACTGGTGGGAATGCAAACTTGTGCAAGCATTTTGGAAATCAGTGTGGCGGTTTCTCAGGAAATTCGGGATCAACTTACCTCAGAATCCAGCAATACCACTCTTGGGAATATACCCAAGAGATGCCCAATCATACTACAAAAGCATTTGTTCTACTATGTTCATAGCAGCATTATTTGTAATAGCCAGAACCTGGAAACAACCTAGATGCCCCTCAATGGAAGAATGGATAAAGAAAGTGTGGAATATATACACATTAGAATACTACTCAGCAGTAAAAAAACAATGACATCTTGAATTTTGCATGCAAATAGATGGAAATAGAAAACACTATCCTGAGTGAGTTAACCCAAATTCTTTCTTTCTTTCTTTCTTTCTTTCTTTCTTTCTTTCTTTCTTTCTTTCTTTCTTTCTTTCTTTCTTTCTAGGTTTGTCTTCCTGATTTGTTTTTCAGCAAGTTTGTTGTTGGTATATTGAAAAGCTTTGATTTTTGTATGCTTATTTTGTATCCTACTACTTTATTGAAAGTGGTTATCAGATCTAAGACTTACATGGTCAAGTTTTTAATTGTTTTGTTTGTTTATTTTGCTTTCTACCCCAGTCTAAGGTCATATCATCTGTGATCAGGGATAATTTGATTTCATTTTCTATTTGAATCCCGTAATCCACTCTAATTCTGTCTCATATCATATCATGATATTATTGCTACAATTCCAAACTCTGAATTACATATTAAGGGAGAGTGAATATTCTTTTTTTTTTCAAGACAAGGTTTCTCTGTGTAGCTTTAGAGAGCCTGTCTTGAAACTTGATTTGTAGATCAGACTGACCTTGAACTCACAGAGATTAGCTTGCCTCTGCCTCTGGCTCCTGAGTGCTGGGATTAAAAATGTGCTAGTCTGCCTCTTGTGTGTGTGCTCAAAATTGTTATGCTGGGAAATGTTAGTTGTCACTTTGACACAGTCAGGAATCACTTGGGAGGCCGTTGAGCACCATGTGCCTGGAGGGATTAGCTTGACTGCTCTAATTGAGGTAGGAAGCCCTGTCCTCTGTGGGCAGTGCCATCCCCTGGCAGGGATCCTGGGGAAAGTAAGCTGAGCAGCTCTTGGCTTTTTTGCTCTGTGAGCAGCTGCCCACAAGCAACTTCCCCATCATGATGGACTGTTCCCTTGGCCTATATCAAGAATAAACCTTCCCTCTCCCTACCCCCCCCCCATACAAAAGGCGTGCACCATCACCACCCAGCCAAAGAGTGAAAGTTTTTATTCAATTCCTAACTTTAGAGGAACTTTCTCAATGTTTCAACACTAAGTAGAGATAGAGGCTTTTATGTTAAGTTACAGTCTTTTTTTCCCCAAGTTTCCTGTCTTCCTTCTTCCTTTCCTTCTTGATTTCTTTCTTTTTCCTTCTGGCAGAACTGAAACTTGAACCTGGAGACCCTGCATGCTAGGTGAGTGCTCTATCCCTGAACTACAGTCATAGCTCCTGTTTTAGTCTCTTATACTCTTCACTATGAAGAGATGCTGAATTTTGTCAAAGACTTTCTCTGCACTATTGACATGATCTTGTGATTTTACTCTTGATTCCATATGTGTGTGTGTGTGTGTGCGCGCGCGCGCACTCGTGCATGTGTGCATGTGTGTGTGTATTGATTTAAGTTCCATATATTATTAAGGTGCATACATTGATTTATATATTTGATTTTAGGAATTTTAAAACTTTACCCTGATTGTTTTAGTGACAGACTGATTATACAAAAACATGTTGTCCAATTCCTATGTGCTTACAAAATTTCTCTACTGTCTTTTTGTCTGGACTTTTTTGAGGTTTGATAAAGTTTTTTTTTTTTGAGAGCTAGAAGAACCATTTAATGAAGTTTTTTTTTTTTTTCATGAGACTTCATACCTCAATGTTTAAATAGTTAATCCTTCAGTAGGAGACAGTTTGGATGTGATATCAATAAATGAAGAGAAATTCAAAACTTTATTTTAAATGATTATGCCGTTTCTTTTTTTTCTTTTTTCTTTTGCAGTTTTTTCTCTCTTGAAAAGCTCATGTCTTGACTACTTCCCAGCCTCTTTTTTTTTGTTTCTTTTTATTTATTTATTTATTAAAGATTTCTGTCTCTTCCCCACCGCTGCCTCCCCTTTCCCTCCCCCTTCCCCAATCAAGTCTCCCTCCCTCGTCAGCCCAAAGAGCAATCAGGGTTCCCTGCCCTGTGGGAAGTCCAAGGACCACCCACCTCCATCCAGGTCTAGTAAGGTGAGCATCCACGAAACTGCCTAGGCTCCCACGAAACCAATAGGTACAGTAGGATCAAAATCCCATTGTTCTTGAGGTCTCAGTAGTCCTCATTGTCCACTATGTTCAGCGAGACCGGTTTTAACCCAGGCTTTTTCAGACCCAGGCCAGCTGGTCTTGGTGAGTTCCCGATAGAACATCCCCCTTGTCTCAGTGTATGGGTGCACCCCTCGCGGTCCTGAGTTCCTTGCTTGTGCTCTCTCTCCTTGTGCTCCTGATTTGGACCTTGAGATTTCAGTCCGGTGCTCCAATGTGGGTCTCTGTCTCTGTCTCCTTTCATCGCCTGATGAAGGTTAATATTCAGGAGGAAGCCTATATAATTTTCTTTGGGTTCTCCTTCTTATTTAGCTTCTCTAAGAACCCGAATTATAGGCTCAATGTCCTTTATTTATGGCTAGAAACCAAATATGAGTGAGTACATCCCATGTTCCTCTTTTTGGGTCTGGCTTACCTCACTCAGGATGGTGTTTTCTATTTCCATCCATTTGCCTGCAAACTTCAAGAAGTCCTTGTTTTTTACTGCTGAGTAGTATTCTAATATGTATATATTCCATACTTTCTTCATCCATTCTTCAATTGAAGGGCATCTAGGTTGTTTCCAGGTTCTGGCTATTACAAACAATGCTGCTATGAACATAGTAGAGCATATACTTTTGTTGTGTGATAAGGCCTCTCTTGGGTATATTCCCAAGAGTGGTATTGCTGGGTCCATGGGTAGGTTGATCGCGAATTTCCTGAGAAACCTCCACACTGCTTTCCAGAGTGGTTGCACAAATTTGCATTCCCACCAGCAATGGATGAGTGTACCCCTTTCTCCACAACCTCTCCAGCAAAGGCTATCATTGGTGTTTTTGATTTTCGCCATTCTGACAGGTGTAAGATGGTATCTTAAAGTTGTCTTGATTTGCATTTCCCTGATTGCTAAGGAAGTTGAGCATGACCTTAAGTGTCTTTTGGCCATTTGAACTTCTTCTGTTGAGAGATCTCTGTTCAACTCAGTGCCCCATTTTATAATTGGGTTGATTAGCCTTTTACGGTCTAGTTTCTTGAGTTCTTTATATATTTTGGAGATCAGACCTTTGTCAGTTGCGGGGTTGATAAAGTTTTAAAGACTAAAATTTTCTCTATTTTGAAGAAAATTCCATGGGCTTCTGGGGGAAATATATATTTTGTAGTTGTTAGATGTAATAGTCTATAGATTTCTGTTATTTTATCTATGATGTGCTTTAACTCTGAAATTCCTTTGTTCACTGCTTTCTGAGTGACTGGGGATGAAATAAGGATATTGAAACTGCATACTATTACTGCATCCAAATCTGCCTTTTTATCTTTTTTCTGTAACGATAGAGTTCACTATTTGTATTTCGGGCTGGTCTGGAACTCACTATGTAACCGGGCCTTGAGGTGGCAATCTTTCTACAATGGCCTCCCAGCTCCTGGTATTACAGGTGTGTACCAGCATGCCCAGATCTCCTGTTTATCTACTTGTTTTTACTAGTGCTTAGTGGATATGTATTTATAACTTTATCAGTACATATATATTTATAATTGCTTATCTTCATTATAGATTTGTTCCATTTATTTGTATATTGTGGTCTCCTTAATCTCTTTTACTTCTTTTGACTCAAGGTTACCTTTGCAATGTATGAGTTAATGCTGACATTTAAACCTATCATCATGAACAGTAATGTTAACTTATTATTAAAGATTTGTTTTTTTTAAAGTCAGTTTTGGTGATCTATACATGTAATCCCAGCACTCGGACGACAGAGATAGGGGGTCATGTATTTGAAGTTAGTTTGAGATTAACTGTAAGAGCCTGCCTGAAAACAAAACAAATAAGAAGTACTAATTAATAAATGGAGTGTAGCCTAAATGCCCTTTACTTACAGAGTCTACACTAGTTTATAGTAGTATTCTAGGCTTTCATGATCAATCACTCATCAAAAGTAGAAACTTCAAGTCCTGCAACTTCCATTTACACCACATACGTTATGCAATTGTACTACAATTGACTTTTACACCACAAAGGTTATTGCTATATCACAGTTGCTTCTGAGTATTGGTAGAATAAATATCACAATCATATAGGTTTATAGACTGAAGCATTAGGCTATAACATTCAGCTTCATGTGTTTCCCCAGAACAATGAAATTGTCTAAACACATATATCTCCATTTTTAAGCAGCACATGGTTATAAATAGATGCATTATTTTGATTAAATTTTCAGTTAATAATAATATTTTAGAGAAGCTAGGTATTACATTTCTGAACTATGTAGTATTTTTATGGAATTTAGAATAAATCCTGCAAAAGTACAAGACAAATCATGGTGAGTCTGTTGGGCATAAGCTCTGGGGAAGTGAAAGCATCTGTGGTACGACAGGATGGGGTAGAATAAGAGCATCACCAGAGTCAAGAAAATCTGTGCACTGGAGATGCAGAGGTCGCTGAGAAACGAGTGAATAGTATCTTAGAGCCCATTACGCACAAGTTTGCATGTTTCATCATGCCATGCAGCACCGAGATACGTCCTACAATGTAGTGGTACTTCCTCATTGGGAGAGACAGCTCACAAATAATGGCATGCACACTTATTATTAATTATGAAAGCTTGACCTTTACCCTAGGCTTGTTCCCAAATTGCTCTTCTAACACAAATCAACCTATTTTAATTAATCTACATTCTGTCATATGCTTTTACTCTCTCCCATTCTGTATGTCTGAGTTTCTCCAAGTCTTACTGGCATCTCTGCTTCTCTTCCTCCCAGAGTCCTCTCTCTTTGGAAATTCTGCCTGTTCTTTCCTACCTAGTTATTGGTCATTCGTCTCTTTATTAAACCAATCAAGGGGTGCTGTAGGCAAAGACATATCATTTTGGTGTACAAAAAAGATTATTCCACAGCACTACAACTTCTGAGCTAATGGTTTGCATATAAGAAAGTCAGTGATCCAGTTGGGTAAGGAAGTTGGTAATTAAGTTAGACTGAGGGGATAGACAAAGACTCTAAAGGACTAAAGGACAGAAAGAGTAGCCATGGGGAACACAAGTAAATAAAACAAGACTTGGAGCAGAGAAATTCTGATTTAGGTCGAGGGAGGACTATTTATGAACTTAGGAACCAATCTCTTGCATGTATTATCTACACAGAGGTTTTGGCTAGAGGCCTGAAGGCTAGGCTGGCTCCTCAACTAGAGTGGGAACAGAGATAGCTGCATTTCTGATGGAGGATAAATCATATCCTGCTGATGTATGTCATAAAGGTTCAGTAAAATGACACAGTTAACATTTTATGTGTTTGATAAATTGAATCTGGTATTCTTTCTCTCTCCAGAAGTGCATAAGCCACTATTTTGAGCCAGAGGGAATAATAAAAAAAAAAAAAAAACACCATTTTTTTTCTACTAGGATATTTTTCTAGAACTGATGGCTTCTACAGCGATAATCAAGATTGCTTTCCCACATAGCTTTATAAGGTACATAGAAGGGTGACAGTGCTTTCTGGCAGACCTCTGTCTAATCAAAATTGCTCCCTTCTGGGCTCAAATGTCATTCCTATGCAGGGGGGACAGAAATAATCTCCACGTGACCTCTCCTCCTCACCTCCTCTCTACTTCATTCTGTCATGGAAATTCCTGGTCATAATTTGTTCTTCTTACAGGCCCAGGGTAGAGCTCAATTGCACAGTACTTACCTGTCTAAGGTTCTCAAAGGCCTGGATTTGGTCCCAGAACCACCAAAGGGGAACAAAGGGGAAAAGAGAATTATTCTTAAACCAATTTTTCACATTGTTACAGGAAGAAAAACTGTTACTTATACCTAACAATTGAGCAGTTGTGCTTTTTTTTTCATTAATTAGGTTTTAATTGAACCACTCATCTCTCCTAGAAGTCCATCAGGGAACTCAATTGTAAGGCAAAAAGAATTTAGGTACTGCCCTTAGAAGCTTCAATCTGAGGCAAAATGATAGCCCTATTCTCCAGTGTGATTACTCCTCTGGCCAGGATAGTCACAGATGTTAATGTCTCCCCATGGATAATCTAGCCCTATTTTATTGTCGCAGTGGTGCAATAATACTACTGAGGGAGATTCTAGCCCACTGGGCTGGCAGTGGGAAAGCCTTCTGGATAATCATATTGAGAAAGGAAAGCAAATCTGCAATTTATCAAGGAGAGATTTTATTAAAAAGGTTTTTTGAAATTTTGGAATGGGTATAGCAAGATGCAAGCTCTCTCCAACTATAGGATCTAAAGACATCTGAAATGTCTCGCAGAATATATATATACACACACACACACATTTGGAAAGAAAAAAAAAGGGAAAAGGCCTGGGAGTAATTGGCTTGGGAAAGAGGAAATAGCCAATGCCATGGTTATACAACTGGATTATACACCTGATCTGTGGGCTCTCTAGAGATAGTGTGAACTACAGACTGTTTCAATTACAATATTCGAGGGTTGGTTAAAATTCACAGGACTCCAAGATTTAAGACAAATCTGGTTAAGATTTGGTATTGTTCTGGAATTTACCCACATAGGCCAATGTGCACAAAGACTTCAGTTACTTATACATTATATAGACAAAGAATGCAAATTGCAGCCTTTGACAACGTCATTAGAAACTAAGAAAAGCCTCAGTGAGTCTTATGTAAGTTATAAGCATTGATTCTTGACAGTAAGCTGTTTTTTGGAATGCAAAATGATGCTCAGATAGGTAGGAAATTATTAATTGTAATTAGTTTCCTGGAACACAGAGATCAGAGAAAGTTTAATCTTATCAATATCTAAAATGATGCTATTAAGCAAATAAAAGGGGCATTGAGACAAGAGAACAGCCATGAGATAGAATAAACACAGCAAACTTAAGATGCATGAGAAGATGGTACAATTGATATTAAGAGTAGGAAACTGTCAGAGGCTAAAGCAGCAATTCAGAGAGCAGTGCTCATTTGGATCAAGATGTGGTAGTCAGATACACAGATAAATGCTGCCTTGTGAAATGAAGCCAAGTTGTTTTATAGGAAAACCTGGGCAATCTAGGTTATCAAACTACCAAAGAAGCTTACTAAGAAACAGAGCTACCTCTTCTGAGGAAGCAGTCAAAGAAATAATCAGAAAAGAGGGTTGATGTGGGATTCCATTCTGTATGCTTTGAATTTGTTTTACTACCATTGGTTAATAAAAAGAAGCGGCTTCAGCCAATGGCAGGGCAGAATATAGTCAGGCTGAAGAGATAGAGAGAGTAGGCAGAGTCAGAGAGACAACATGTAGCCACCCAAGGAGACAGATGCCCTGGGAACCTGTAAACCACGAGCCTCATGGTAAAATACAAAATAGTAGAAATGGGTTAAATCAAGATGTAAAAGTTAATAAGAAGCCTAAGCTGATAGGCCAAGCAGTATTGTAATTAATATAGTTTCTGTGTGATTATTTCAGATCTGGGAGGCCAGGAACGAACAAACAGCTTCCACCTACAGAAGGTAGACACTTGGTTTGATCTGAGAGAAGATATCATATCCTTATATCCAGAATGTCAAGGACCAGAGTGACATAAATGGTTAGTTTATGTCAACGACGTGGCTATAAGGCCACTTAATACTTGATCACAAATGTTTACAATCGTTCAGAAAACCATTTACATTTAAAGATTTAACCAAGTATATCATGTGCTAATCCAGAGTCTTAGTGCTTTATTCTGGAGATCAAATATCACCCCAATAAGTTTCTCCTTCGAGCAGAACCTCACGATTTCCTCAAAGGTGTACTTCCATTCCAATTCCTAGACATGGGCTCCAGAAAGACTTTCCCGAATGTTGCTTTCAAGAATTGAGCCTCAGAGTTGACAATACAGCTCAGTAGCAGAGGGGTGGCTTAGCACAGTGCCCTGAATTTTCTCCCTTGCATAGAAAAACAGAAGATATCCGAAGTCAAAACCAAGATCACATTTCTTCCAAAGAAGTATCAATAGTATTGATTTTGATGGATGTTTTGCATAATGTTGACAGCTATAAGCATTAAGCCAGTAGTATTTTTTACTTTGCATTGGTGAAATCACTATAACTTAGCATCAGATATATAATTTGCAGATAGTATGACCTTTATATACTTTTATCTATGGTTTGAGTGTGAAATATCTCTCCCAGGCTCACGTTTAGCACCTGGATCCAGCTAGCTGTGTTGTTTGGGAAGGTTGTGGAGTTTACAAGCAAGTTGATCCTCAGTGGGAAGAGGCTGGCCACTGGAAGTGAGAGTTAAAGTTTTATAGCCTGGTCCCACTTTTTGTTCAGGCTCTGCTTTCTCTGAACAGCTAGCCTCCTGCTCTGCCACCATAGCTGCCTTGCCTGGTGTCATGTCCTCTCTGCCATAATGGACTGTATCCTTTTGAAACTGTAAGTCAAAATCAATCTTTCTTTTTTTTAAAAAATATTTATTTATTTGTATATTTTTATTTTATGAGCATTAGGATTTTGCCTGCATGTGTCTCTATGTGAGTGTATCAGGTCCCCTGGAAATGGAGTTATAGGCAGTTGTAAGCTGCCTTGTGGGTGCTATTAAACCCAGGTCCTCTGGAAAGGCAGTCAGTGCTCTTAACCACTGAGTCATTTCTCCAGCTCGGAACTTTTTTCCTTTTTTTTCTTAATTTTTCTTATAAGAAAGTAGCTAAGATCTACTCTAATATTAGTCTTTCTGATTTGAACTTTTTAACAGTATATTTGTTTGGTTATAACAGAATATCCAAGACTGGGTAAGGTGTGAAGAAAACAGGTATATTTTGATCTATGGTTCTGAAAGTCCAAAAGCAAAGAGTATGCCTTTTCTTGGCTCTGAGGAGGGCACAAACAAAAGAGCAAACAGAAACATACAAGAAAGGGACAAAATGGGCAATCTTGCATTGTAACAACTCAGTCTATGAGTAATTAATCCAGTCTTGGGAGAAAGACATTAACCCCCTTGAAGGCTCCATCTCCCAATACCTCGATGGGGGCAACAAATTTCAATCTGACATTTTATGGGGCAACAGGCATCTTAAACCATATGCATCAAGCAGTTGTTAAGGTAACTGTACTTTGCCAGGATGCATATTTCGTGTCAGAAAGACAAAAAATTCATAAGACAAGACTGTGTGGTCAAAGATTTCATACTAAAGGAAAACAAAAACAAATAATAATAAAAATGAGGGTAAAATAATGATGATGATGATGATAATGATGATGATGATGATGATGATGACAATAATGAGTGACCAGTGAGATGGCTCAGTGGGAAAAGGTACTTTCTGACAAGCTTGATGATCAGAGTTCAATCCCAAGAACCCATGTGGTAGAAGTAGAGAGCCAACTCTTTTAAGTTGTCCTCTGACCTCCACAAACACACTGTGCTGTACAAGTACCCACCCCTAACATACATGTAGTTATGTTATACATGCATCATGTACTAATTTATCAAAAGTGATATAAATTCTTTCCATTGTCTAGATTTGCATTCTATTTATGGCTTTTGTACAGGTTGGAGATGAAAATTGTTCTTTGTATTTCCTGAAAGGTTGTCTAAAAACAAGGAGAATAGGGATAAAATCAGCATGTTACTTGGCCTCAGAAGCAAAAGTGTTTCCTTACTGTTGCTCAAAAAAAAAAAAAAAAAAAAAAAAAAAAAAAAAAAAAAAAAAAGATTGCTCTCTAGCCCAGGGATTCTTACTGGCTTGGGGTATTCCTCTAGCTTTTTATGCAAAATATTACTTTTAATATTTAAATCCTTTAAATTAGAACTGGTATTGGTATTTTTAACAGACTTGCTCATTTTCCTGCATACAGTGACAGAGAAGCTCAACAAACTTTCCTTGTTCCCATCCCTAGAACAGAGGAATTGCCTAGATTCTGAGAGATTTGAACAAGGACTTTCTTCACTCACACAGCCGAAACTTTTACCCTAGAATATCCTCCTCATGTGTCTGTTTAGAACAGTCCTTTACCTCATCTTAAATTAATGTAGTTAGTAGTAAAAAGAATAAACACATTCAGGTCTATTTCATAATTTGGTCCTTGTAACAGTAGAGCCTTGAATTACTTCCTGACATATAAAGAAACTAAAATTCCAGAGAAGACAAGTGACTATGGGTCATATGGAAATTCTAACTCCTTTGTATTTCCTCAACACTGTCTCTTACTTACTTTTTCTCATTCTCGACTGAAACAGACTATGCAGTCTATTCTAACAACCCAGTAGCAAAATTTCATTACATTCCATAAATCTGTTAGCTAAAGGATGTAATTCCTGTTTAGCTTGAGAGCCTGTATGTCTTAAGGCAGACTCAAGCTACAGTTATTCCTTTAATTTGTGAGCACAGTCTCACATATATTATGCACTTGAAATAAACTAGACACTAACTCCTACTCTGGCATAAATGGAGAAAAAAGTATCTCTCTAGAGCATTATTCAACATAGAGCTCACAAAATAATTCGCAGAGGCCCAAGGTTCATCCTGCCTAAGCAAATTAAACGATTTTGTTAGCTCTGCTGTCTTCTGTTAGAAGTGCAATGTATAACTTTATTGGCTCTGCATTACACAGCATGCAGAAGACATTGTTGGTACTCAGCTAGGACGATTTATACCACAGGATATTGATAGTCTCCTTCTTAATTAAAAATCATGCTATTAATACTAATAATACTGCATTCTTTTTCTATGCAAAATCAAAACAAAAAAGTGATAAAGAATTGTTTATAAATATTTTTGATGTAATCCTCATTCTTCTTTCATTCTTTTCAAGTTTTTAATTTTTGACCAATTACAGTCAGAACATGTCAGAAGACGTATAATTCAAAACATTCCTTATTATATTTCAGGTATTTGTTCAAATTCTTTGAAAAGTAAAATTGAATAATATTAATATGGGAATGATGAGTAAATAAATATACTTTATTCTGTATGGAATTGTCTTAGAAGTCTAGTCAACCTGGAGTGCCATGGTATTCATACAACTATCTCTAACTCTAGTACCAGGGATCTTACACTTATTTTATGACCTCTGACAGCATGAGGCATGCATGTAGCCTACATACAAACATGCAGACAAAATAAAATACACATAACATTTATTTTCAAAAGGCAATTTTGTAAACAATTGGCAGTATTGAGACAATTTTGAAATGGCATGTCTCTTCTTTAATTGTCTTCATCTATTGGGTGTCTTATGTTGGCATCATGTTGCACATGATTGCTGAACACTAGGAAATACTATGCCTGAAGAAATAGTGTTAGTACACCCAGAAGTCCAAGATTCAAACTCTGAGTGCGTAGTCATCATACTAACTTCTAAAAATAGCAATGGGGTGTTCATTGCAAACAGAAGTATGAGAGGTAGAGAAGATATATAACACAATATTCTGTTATATAAAGTTAAAAATAAAATTATTATTTAATATTTATAAGTACCTAGAGACTATCTTAATAAGAAAGTAAACAAATCATGAAATTGTTGTGTATGGTTGGACATGATGCTATCTTGTTAGCTGCAGATTTACGTAATGATTCTAGCTTCTGTTTTAACTGGTGCTTTTGTAGAAGTTCATTACATTGTATTAAAAATAACAATTAAAAATCCATTTTAAACAAGAGGATAAATTTGTGTAAAATATATTCACAATTTTAGGTTTTCTTTCGAATTAGACATTAGTAAAAGTGACTTAAGTGGGAGACTTATTTAAAAGAAATGTCTAATGCCTTGTATTCTCATACAACTATCTTAGCCGCTGACAGTATTCTGACTTCATTGGTTTGCCTACTTGTTTACATTCGAATGTGACAGACTGTAACCAATAACATTAAATTATTCCAGTCTAATGTGCTTATTTCTTCCTGCTTTACTGTCTCTTAGGGGGTTTTGTAATATATTTTCAGTGATCAGTTCTCTGAAATTCTGCCCCACTATGGTGGTTTGGATGAAAAATATTCCCCCCTGTAGGCTCATGTGTTTGAATAACTGGTCCCTGCTTGGTGAATACATTGGGGAGGTTGTGGAATCTTTAGGCAGCAGAGCCTTGCTGGAGGAAGTTCATCACTGGCAGTAGACTTGAAGAGTTCATAGCCTCACCTAGCTTCTAATTAATTTTATTTACCTCCTGTTTGTGGTTAGAGATTTGATCTCTCAGCTTTCAGCTTCGGCTGTCTCCTGCTGTGCCTCCAGCAGGGCTGAGGACTCGTTCTGGAAAGTAAACCAGAAGTAGACTCTTTCCTCCATAAGTTGCTTTGGTCATGGTGTTTTATCACAGCAACAAAGTAACTGAGACACTACCCCCTTGGAAAAGCAACTAATGCATCATCTGAGGCCTGTAATTTATAAGTTGAACAGCTTCTTCTTGTCTATAAGTTCAGAAGGAATTATAAAAAGTTTACAATAATACTTTAGACCAAACAAACCAAATGAGTACAGCATGCCTGTGCAAGTCAAAATGAAGAATGTATTTGGATCTCTGATAGTCTGACCACCCTGGGATACTGGTGTTAAGTGATTGGGACACTTCTGTGTGCTAGCCAGAGGCTAAAAGAGCAATGGGATCCATAAAAGAGCCCTAAGCACAACCAGAGCGCTCATCTGCTATTGATTACCAAGTAGCCTTTCAGCCACCCTGGCATGGAATGGTAATAACTAATGTCTGCCACTTTTTATTTAAATTACAGGTAATAGCATGCTAACACATGTACACGTGTAAACTTTTTTTTTCTAGAATAATTTCTATTTTCAGTTAATCCTTTTTATTTTAGTCACCCAACTAGCAAAAACTTTCTACATGGCTCTTAGTACCAAATAATTTGATATTTTTCTAATCTTGGGTGTAAAGAATTCATCATTTAGAGTTGTAGTAATCTTATATAAGAATAATCATAAAATAACTTTACATTTAAGTAAATAAATGTTAGACCTGAGACCTCTGACACCCAAGTATGAAAATTTCTTTCTTCATTTTATGTATGAAATGGTAACTGTTTCTTGAAAATTAACTTTTAATTTACTTATCAATGGTAAAGATAGTTATTTCTTCTGAGAACTAAGAATAAAATTTTTGGAAAAAAAGGTAAATTTTTGCCAAATAATGTTCCTGTAGGATATAGAAAAGACCTGCAGTGTATTATGACTTAATCACCAAACACTAATATAGTTTCAACAAAAATTTAAATTAGATGATTTAAAATTCTTTTATTTTTATTATTTCATTTATTTTTGAGATTATAATATAGTTACGTCACTTCCCTGTCTCTTCCATCCCTCTAAACCCTCCAGTATACCATTTCTTCAAATTCATGGTCTCTTCTTCATTAGTTATTGTTACATGCATATATGTGTATGTATTTGCATATATATATTCCTAAAGACAAGCAAAACCTGTTCTGTATAATGTTACTTGTATTCTTGCTTTTAGGGCTATTTAATATTAGATAACTAATTGACGTGCTCTCAGTTTTTTCAAAATACAAATCAGATGCTGGTGTATTTTATTCATATATCACTTGTTTTCTTATTTCAAAAATTTATAGTTCAGAGACATTCAAATCCTTTAAAATTGGCATGTGAAAATGACAATGAGAGTTTAAATGTATAGTCTATTTATAGCAATCTGTTTTCTCAAATATGGCAAGCATGTAAGCCTTAGCTTGGAAAGAATTGGACACTGAGAGCAATGTTCTGGACACATGTGGAGAAGTGTTACTTCTTTTACCTGGTACTCATTAGCAGATGTAAACAGTAGACTTGTGCCTTGTGTGTGCAGTGCAGCAATGTAGCAGTTTGTGCTGGGTCTCAGGACAAAATCCCAAAGGCTCTTTGGTTCAGAAATGGAATTTAAAACTCTCTCGGTGCTTCCCAAGGAGCCCACATAAAAATCAAAGTAGATGTAGTGTGATTAAGTAACAAGTTAACATCCTAGTAGCTACTACCTTCACCCCCTGGGAGAAGTGCTCTCTCTCAAGGCTGGAGCCCGCTTTCCCATTGCTGAATCTCAAAGTACTTTGCTGACCCTGAGCCTGGTTTTCTTCAGGGTCCTGAGGCTAACGTGTTAAGGTTAAAGGATCTTTAAGTAACAAAATCCAAACGCTGGGGTCTCACAAGTCAGCATTGTTGCAAACCACCAATGCCTGTCTCTAATTTTTTTGTTTGTTTGTTTGTTTGTTTGTTTGTTTTGAGACAGGATCTTGCCTTGTAGTCCTGACTGGTCTGAAACCCACTTACTTTGTGGACAAGGATTGGCCTTGAACTCACAGAGCTCCACACGCCTCTACTTCCCAAAGGCTGGAATTAAAAGCACATACCATCACACCTCACAAGTTTTAGATTCTTAAGCTATCTAGGACTTCAAGCAGCCTCAGCGGATGGAAATGTGTTAACCTCACCTCAAAATGGCATTTTAGAATACTAAAATGTAATAGCATGAGTGTGTTTAAGGGCATGAGCTTATTTTTGCCGGGCATCTTTTATTTCTAATCAGTAAATTAGTAACTGTCAATGTTATATGCAAAAATGATTAATGAAGATTCTCCTTTCCTAGAATCATCCTTTTGCTACTGAGTTTAAGGGAGGCTCTCAAGACCTGCCCCGATCCGTGATCTTCAGATGTTCACGGAACATTCCCCATCGCTAGCAGCATCCACATGCTATTGATGTCCCAGGAAGGTTTCCCTCCCTAGTAAGATTTGTGATCTGCAGGTATCTAGGGAGCATTCCCCCTCACTAATAGCATCCACATGCTATTGATGTCCCGGGAAGGTTTCCCTCCTCCTTAGGATCTGTGATCTGCTGGTGTCCAATGCTTAACTTACAGCACACTGTAGAAGTTAGGGCCTGTCTTATTTATTTATTTATTTATTTATTTATTTATTTATTTATTTATGAGTATTCAAATAGCAGTATTGCTGAACGACTAAAAGTTAAACCACCAGGGATTTTGGTGGTTTTCGCACATTTCTTCCTTCCTGATGTTGGTAATAAATGAAGGGAGTAAGATTCCTTTCATTCTGGAGGAAGCACTACATTTATCGGATGTAAACTGGCTCAGGACAAAGGGTAGTGAATCCAAATATTCAGAAAAGGAAATTTAAGAGGAAGACTTTAAATTTCTTAAAAATTACTTAGCTTGTAGTGATTAAAAAAATTTTGCACAAAACAAAAACTTTATGGAAATACCTCCGACAATGACCATTGGTTACTGGTAAAGTGAATAGCATAATGTGGATTCTAGCAAAAGAGAGTCAAATGTTTCATATTTTTATTTACACAGAAAAGTATTCATTTCTGGATTACAACTGGGTCAAGAGTGCTTTCAACCATGCCTTCATCTACTATTTTATTAAAAAAACAAATAGCGCCTTTGGTAAAATTTAAGCATTTTTAAAGCCACATTATTTTTTTTTTTTACCAAATTCCAACAATTACTCTGAAGTACTTTCATCACTATTAGCAATTATTGATAATAATGTCAATTAAACACTCATATGAACAGTGAGCTCAATTATTTTCATTTAAATTTTACTTTGTAATCAACCAAGCATATTCTTTACCAGATACCCACTGTGTACTAGTGAGTGAACACTTTTTTCCATTTAATATCCTTATTTATATTTTTCTTGTTGCTCATTTGTTGATTTCTATTGATGTGATAGTTTGTAGAAAAAGAGCACATTTCTCTTCTTGAAGGTGGAGTCTTATGAGTATGTAAATCATGTGTGATGTAAAGAAGTCTCTCTTTGGAATGGCTCTGTGCTTTCTTGAGTTATACTGAATATTAGCTGTAGCTTAGGACACAAGCTCATGAAGATGCTCGGCTTTTCAAGCAAAAAAAATATCGGAAATAGTTGCTTTCTGGTTACAGAAAGCATTATGTATCTCTGAACCTAGTCTTCTCAATTTAGGCAAATGCTTTGTTAATAAATAAATAAATAAATAAATACTGCCATTTAATTTTTATTGTATAGGTGAGTAATGGGCTAGCAATATGAAAAGACACATGGATTGTCTGCTCTGCATGTTCTAGTCTCCTTTTTTAAAATGCTAATTCTGAGGCACGTCTTTGAGCAGTTTTAAGTTAACCTGCCTGGTTCAATGTGTTCAGATGGCTTAGAACTCTGTAAAATAAGCTAGTTTTTTTTTTTTTTTTAAAATAGTGTTTTGTTCTGTAAAAATATTCTACTGATGTTCAATTTCAGCTCTAGACAAATATCTTGCACACAAACCCCAGGAAAGTATTAGGCTGGGATCTCAGCACTGGCCTCTGAAGTCATTGTCAGTGTCTAGACAGACTGACTGTGTTTCCCATTCAGGGCGTAAGTGGCCCTCAGCTGGAGAGAACTGCCTCACTTGCACCCTTTCTCCAAATACCGACTCAGTGGTTCTTACGCCTCAGTGCTAGGGAAAATACCTGAGGACCTTGGTAGAAATACAAAGGCCCAGGTCCTACCCTAATTTAATGAACCTGGGCCACTGTGTTCTTTATCTGAGATTCTGATATATACCAAAAGTTTGGGAATCACTGCTCTAAACAAAACCTTCAAAGAAAATATCAGGATAATAAATGGGAACCTAAGAAGTAGGTCAAGCAGCTGAAAATACTTGAAGCACGGCTAAAGTTAAATAGAATGATGTTTTTAAAGAGAGAAAAGGAAGAAATTCTGCCTTCAGATGAACTTTTGTACAGCAACAATGAAGTTGCTATTTTATTCCTCACATTAAAAATATGGGAATGAGATTACCTTATGAGATAAATTAATAAAAATCACAGTGAAGAAAATTAGGCCCTTGGAAGAAATTTATGATACTGTGTATAAAGGTGAGACACAGAATTGAAGAATTATGAAAGTAGCCAACAGTATATAATAGGGAAATATATGTCTTTAACTATGAAAGAAACGGAGAAAGAAAGAATCCAGCTGACACATTTTGCCCTTCCTATGAAAAGACTGTGTTAAAAAGAAATGGGCCTTACTCAAGGCTATAGACTCACATTTAAAGATTTGAGGCTGAGAATCTCAGATGAAAGAGATGTGTGATGTTGGGGTACAAATGATCTGAGGGCAAATGGGAAAATAAGGGGCATTGATTAGGAAAGGAGAAGGAGATAAATACAGAAGAAGGGGAGAAGGGGATAAAGTCGCAGCAGAGATGTCTGAGAAGATATAAGGAATATAATATTAACTATCTACCTATACATACATATAATGTATGGAAGTCTGTATACACATATACACAGAGTTTAAGTGAAAATTTTCCAGTGGCCCTCCCCTAAGTTATTAACTATAAAAAAGAAAGATTTGTTACCGAAAACATTATAGGCTATTGCTGTTGTCCTTGTTTGCCCCCAGAAGTTGAAAATAATTTCCTACTGTTGAAAGCACTATGCACTTCAAGGAAAGGACTCAGGTGAACTGCTGTATCTGATAAAATGCCTTCTTCCTTAAGACTAGCTCTCATGGCACAGGAAGGTACCATGCAAGCGTCTGAAGGAGGGAAGCAAGCAATAGTCCTACCTATTTATGATGACTGTGTACCACAACAATGACCATGGGCGGGTAACCCTAAGGGTACAATAGTGGCATGCTTGCATGCCTTGGTGGTAGCCAACATGTAAATGGACTTAGGCCCACTTAACAAGAGGGAAATCATGCCTAGTACTGGAAACCTAGTCAACTCCCCAGTACTAGGGAAGTAATAGATCTTGGAGGAGAGCCTATAACCACCGCTCTACTAAGCCAGCATAAACCCTAGTTACATTCTAGGTACTTATCGTTACATTCACAGATAAGTATAGTTCTCAGCCTCCTCAAAGGAGTTTCTCCTCGTATCAGATAGACACTGTCTTAGTTAGGGTCACCACTGCTGTACAGAGACACCATGGCCAATGTAACTCTTATAAAGAAAACATTTAGTTGGAGTGGCTTGCTCACAGTTTCAGATCAATCCATTATCATCATAATGGGGAGTAAGGTGGCCTGTAGGCAGATGCTGAAGCTGACAGTGCTGCATCTTGCAGGCAACCGGAAGTTGATTGAGATACCTGGTGGTATCCTGAGCAGAGGAAACTTCAAAGCCTGCTCCCACAGTGACACACTTCCTCCAAAAGGCCATACCCTCTCCATCAAAGCTACACCCCCTCATAGTGCCACTCCTTAGGAGATTATGGGGATCAGTTGCATTTAAATACCACAGAAACTGTTACAAAATACCAGGGTTTGTCAAAATGAGGAGCTGTGGATCCCAGTCCCAACTGATACATCCAGAGCACAACCACTCCACCTAAGACTCAGGGACTGTTGCAAAAGAGGAGAGCAGAAAGATTTTCTAAGCTAAAAGAACAGAAAGTTTTCAAACAGATGGTGTCTTCTAGAAATGTCAGAGGAGAGGCTCCAACCAGGAAGTGTCACTAATGTGGCTTCCAGAACAAGGATGAACACGTGTCACTAATGTGGCTTCCTGAACAAGAATGACAGCAATATCCATGCTAAAAAAAATACTCCTCAACCCTACACAAATAACTACAGACAACTTAGAAATGCTAAGAGTGGAGAAGTACGCTTCCCTAGAAAAAAAGCACACCAATTGGTTATTCGATACTAAATGATCAGTCTTGAAAGCATACCTATGAGTAACACAGACCAGACCACACATGTTATACACATATATATGTAACAACAATTAAAGAAAAAAGAGGCATAAATTTGAACTAGAGCAAGGTGGGGTTATAAGAAAGGGGCTGGAGGGAGAGAAGGAAGGAAAGACGAAGTTGTATTATAACCTCAAAAACAAATGAAAATTACTAAAAATTTATGTTTCTTACTTGTAGTATAAAAAACGAATGTGTATTATTATAGTTCATCTTGACTGTAAAATTATTAATTTGGTAGAATTGGGAGATATATAGATAATTAGTGACACACATTTCTTGCCATATCTATGAGGGAAATTCCAGAGGTGTTTCTGTTATCATTTCTTGAAAATAGAAGGTAAAATAGAGAAACTGGAAAGACATATTGGTCACTAAAAGTCCTTGGGACCTAGTGACCTGAGTTCAATCTCTGGAAACCATGTGTTAGAAGAAGAGAACTGACTCCCACAAATTACTTTCTGACCTCAACAAACATACCATAGCTTTAAAACACAGTTTTTTTTTTTTAAAAAAATAGAAGTAAGTTTCATTTCTTTGATTTTTAAGTAAATACTATTTTCTAATTCTTTGAGAACTTTTTACAATGTATTTTGACCACATTCACTTCAACTTCTCACCTTAATTTCTCTCAGATGTACTGAACCTCCCTTCCCACCCAAGTTTGAACTCTCTCTCTCTCTCTCTCTCTCTCTCTCTCTCTCTCTCTCTCATAATTAATAGTCCATTGACTTTTATTTGTGCTGTCCTTATACTTCTTTGTGTAGCACCATCCACCGGTATGTAGTGAACCTGGCAGGGGACTACAACTTTTTAAGAAAAACCTTCCTCTTCCTTCCCCAGAAGCCATCAAATATCCATAGCTGTTCAATCAGGAGTGGACTTTGTACTAGGTAGAACTTCATCAATTTGACACAGAACTAGAGTTAACCGAAAAGAGTGGACCCCAATTGAGAAAATGTCTCCATAAGATCTGGCTGTAGGGCATTTTCTTAATTATTGATTGATGGGGGAGGGTCCAGACCATTGTGGGTGATTCCATCCCTGGCATGATGGTTCTGGGTTCTAAAAGAGAGCAGGCCAAGCAAGCTATGGGGAGCAAGTTGTCAGCAGCACCCCTCCATTGCCTCTGCATCAGCTCCTGGCTCCAGGTTTCTGTCCTGTTTCAGTTCCTGTCCTGACTTCCTTCAATGATGCATAGTGCTATGGAAATATAGGGAAATAAATCCCCCCCCCATCTTTCTTTTGGTCATGGAGTTTCATCACAGCAATAGTGACCCTAACTAAGACAGTGTTCATGAACCTTTCCAACTCTACGTTAGAATGTTTACTTGATCTTTGACAGGTTCTGTGCAGGCAGCCATAGGTGCTGTGAACTCATTAGTGTAACAGTCCTGTCATAATCAAAAGATTGTTTAGTTCCACTCTTTCATAATTTTTGGCTCTTACAATCAGCCCTTCCCTTCTCCAGTGGCCCCTAAGCATTGCAGAAAAAGTCTTATATGTGATATGTCCCATTCATGGGTGAGA
This sequence comes from Alexandromys fortis, assembly GCF_014885135.2. Classification (NCBI taxonomy): domain Eukaryota; kingdom Metazoa; phylum Chordata; class Mammalia; order Rodentia; family Cricetidae; genus Alexandromys; species Alexandromys fortis. The sequence continues at coordinate 11,467,216 of NW_026067957.1, read as the reverse complement.
ACCTCATAATCACTTATTCTATATGTTTACTGCTTGTGAGTTGCTGCTTTTACTGTTTATACACTACACAAAGAGCCTGCTCTCATTGGGTCTGAGAGCTGCACTAATCTACAGGCAGGGAGATAAGAATTCAGGGGGCAGCTTGATACTCTGTCCATATGCTAGCAAGTTTTATGTCAACCCGATAAAAGCTGGTGGCATTTTAAAAAGGAAAACTTTAACTGAAAAAATGACACCAGATTGCCTGAAGACAACAAACCTATGGGACACAAGTTTGATTAATGATTGATGTGAGAGGGCCCAGTCCATTGAGGGTGGGACTAACTTTAGGCAGGTGGTCTTGAATAGTATAAAAAATCAGAGTGAGCAAGCCGGTGAGAGCAAGCCAGTGAGCAGCACTCTTCATGGTCTGCATCAATTCCTGCCTCCAGGTTCCTGCCTTAAGCTCCTGTCCTGATAGTTCTGGATGATGGACTATAAAAAAACAAGATGAAATAAATGTTTCTTTCCCCAAGAGATTTTGGTTATGGTGTTTTATCACAGCATTAAAGACTATAAGACAATCTATTTAGCAAAATAATGGAGTAGGTTCATTGCAGGTATGTATGTGTTTGCCATCCATAGGTTCTTGGCCAGATTGACAGTGTCCGGCTGGTGCTTCCTTTGAAGAGCACAGGAATATGAAAAGTTGTAAGCTTGGAAGTGGTATTAAAACAAGTTACCTGACCCTTTGCCCTACATTTGCTGAGACATGGGAAAGCAGTTATAACAGACCCAGGCGATGCAAACATCTTGAAATATCAATCTAGGATCAGAAGTTATAAACCCTGACTCTGGGATGCACCCTACAGTGGTTGTAAAATCTTGACCCCAGGAATGCACTCTTGTTTTGCTATAATCCCAACCTCAGAGATGTATTCCCCACCCTGGATGGTCCTTGACTATGAAAAGATGATAGCCCAATAACTTTCTGTGGCCCTAACTAGTTAGAAGCTTTTGTTCTCCTCAGTGTTTTTAATAAGTTGTTTATGATTAATAGACTTCAGTAGTCTGCTCCCCACTATTTGTGCAATTCCAGGATGAAACACCTACTTAAATCCAATAACAAAACAGTTGGTTGTTGCTACCTTAACAGGTATGCTGCTACTAAACCTATGAGCATATCTTGCCGCACTGTCTTTTTTTTTTAAACTTTTATTGATTCTTTGTGGATTTCAAAACACACATTCCAATCTCACTCTCTAATCCCTCTCATCTGTCCATTGTTCTTGCAAGCCCCCTCCCAGAAAAAAAAACAAACTTAAAAGAAAAAACAGAAAACAAAAATGAACAAAACAAAGCAGCAGCAGCAACAGAAGAAAAGAAGAAAAAGAAGAAGAAGAAGAAGAAGAAGAAGAAGAAGAAGAAGAAGAAGAAGAAGAAGAAGAAGAAGAAAAAGAAGATTGTTATTGTCATGGAGGATGTAGTGTGGCCCATTGAAGTCACACAGTTTACCCTTTATTTATCTTTACTTGCAGTGTTCATTCCTGATGTAGGAGGGTCTTCTATCTACCTGTTGTTTCATTGGTTAATTAATAAAAATAACTGCTTGGCCTGATAGGTCAGAACATATGAAGGCAGGGAAGACAGAACAGAATGCTGGGAGGAAGAAGGCAGTGAGGCAGACGCCATGATTTTTTGACCCAAGATGGATGTAGTAGGCTAGAATCTTCCCGGTAAGCCACCAACTCATGGTGCTACACACATTAATAGAAATGAGTTAATCAAGATGTGAGAGTTAGCCAATAAGAGGCTACAGATAACGGGCCAGTTATATTTTATATTATACATTATATTATATATAATACAGTTATATTATATGTTATACAGTTTCTGTGTAATTATTTTGGGTAAAGCTAGCTGGGAGCTGGGCAGCAGCCTGCCACTCTCATCACTACACATTCCCACAAATCATTGGTCTGGCTCAAGGTCACTGGTTTCTGCTACACCACCAATCATGGGCTCTTTCTGGGGCTCCTCTTGAGTACTCATGTTGTTGTCCTGAGTCTTGGAGATCCTACTGTTTTGGATCTGTAGGTTCATCTCCTTCACATTATCCAACAGTTTATAGATTCGGTGGATGTTGGGGTGGGTCAACTCATAGCATGCTTCTGTACCTGAGTGGTAGCTGTGTTAGCTCACTAGCTTTCTCTCATCATTACTACCTGGGCAAGCTTTGCTGCTGAAGGCTTGGAGACATTCCAGGCGTAGGTCACTGCCTGGGGCCATGGGGTAGTGTCCATGGCTCTAGTTGCCAGTGAGAACTCTGCAGATGCCTGGGATCTGGTCAGTCACCTGGAACCATGTTGGTGCCTGGGGGACCATGCTGCTACCAGGCCCATGCTGATCTGAGTGGCCTGTGCTGCCATCAGAGATGTGGTAGTATCCAGGCCAAGCTGCTGCCAAGGCCTATGCCTGGGTCTGTTGTTCTGCTGTAGCTGGGGTCTGTAATGATGTCCATGGTCCATGTTTGCACAAGAGTAGGGTGGAGAGGTCATTGGAACCCTGCTGTGTTGAGCCAGCTCTGCCCTTCACTGGCCCTGCCCCTTGCTGGATACTGCAGCAAGCTAGCTGGCCGTACCCCTCAGGGGAGAACTTGACCCTGACTTGGGAAAGATGGCCTCCACCCCTCACCATAGGCATGCACCTCACCTGGACAGCACATTAGAGATGACCCTATTGTCATGGATGTGGGTGAGCCATTCCTGAGGGCTTGAGAGCAATAGAGCTGACCCTGTTTCTCCTCATCTGCCATGTGGTGACATGTGTGAAGGAAAGATGCCATCTTCCCTTTGTCCCTTACTACCTGTGACAGGCAAGAGATCTGGCCCTGGGGTCATGGTCACGGGAGTGAGAGAGCTAGTCCTGTGCCATACCAGCTGCATCACATAGGATAGCAGGCCCTATACCCTGCCAGGGCATCACACTAGAGCTGACCGCAGCTTTCCTGCAGGCACGAGAGCAGGAGAGCTGACATTGCCACCCCTTCGTATTTCCTCTACAGCAAGTAGAAGAGAGGGCTCTGAACCTTCCCTGGGCAGAACAGTAGAGCTGCCTCTGGCAAAATGAGAGTGGGGGATGCGGATTGAGGGTCTGAGAGCTGGTCCCACTCCTTGATGTGGGTAGGCTGCATTAGGTGAACTTGCCTAGGCAGTGCTAGAGAGCTCACCACACTAGCTCTTATTGCAGTTCACAGGTTCACAGTTTGGTAAGAGTGTTGATGCCAGGCCCCTCTCCTGAAGCCTCTAGAGCACACCCCAGTACTTCGAGGACTAGTCAACAGGGAAAAAGCTTAGTAAGAACTTAATCTCTTCATGTCCTTTGACCAATGTTGTGCTGTCTTCAACAATAGGCTCTTACCATTAAATTCTGGTGGGCAATTTCGAGCAATGGTAAGAGACTGCATTGTTTTTGGGTTCTCTGGGAGTCTCTGGGACACCTCAGACCAACAACTTGAGGGGAGGTACCCTAAAGTGGCCACTGAGCTTTTTATTTGGAGATCTGTGGCTTCTTGGGATCAGCATAATCCTATGAGTAGGGTGAGTCCAATTAAATTCCTATATGTATATATACACATGTTTTCTCTCTCTCTCTCTCTCTCTCTCTCTCTCTCTCTCTCTCTCTCTCTCTCTCTCTCACACACACACACACACACATATATAACAAATAAAGTTTGCCTGAAGATCAGAGGGTGGANTTCTCTCTCTCTCTCTCTCTCTCTCTCTCTCTCTCTCTCTCTCTCTCTCTCTCACACACACACACACACACACATATATAAATATATAATTAAGCATTTAAAATATTAAATTTTCATATGGCTTTTCAAATATCCTCCCATAATCCTCTCTGGCCTACTCTACTCTCTCCTAACTTGAATCTTCTTTCCCATATTTTCTTTTCCCCACTACCTGATCTATTATCCCCTTCCCTTAAGACCAGTGATCCCTTTCTAGTTTCCTGGATTTTGTAGGTACTCCAACTTACACAGACAAATCTAAAGATCCACCTATGAATGAAAGTATGTAATGCTTGTCTTTCTTTGTCTGTGTTACCTTACTCAGGATAGCATTTTCCAGCTCCAACCATTTCCTTGCAAATTTCTTCAGCTGGAAAAAAATACAATTATGAAAATTTCACGTAAATAGTTGGAGCTGCTCTTATTTATTTTTATTTCATTTTTATTTATGCATGTGTGTATGGCCAGAGGTCAGAAGAAGATATTAGATCCCCTGAAGTCACAACGTATTGTGGCCTGACATGTCGGTGCCGACTCAGGTCCTCTGGAAGAGGAGCAAGTGTTCGTAAATGCTGACCTATCTCTCCTTCCCCCTTAATATTCTTTTGTGCTTCAAGTTAAAAATAAAGATGGTGGATGTAGCCGAATGATAGAGTGCTTGCTTAGCAAGTGTAGTGTCCTAGATTCAATATCTAGTACTGCAAAGAAAGGCTCTTCTGATAAATAATGAATAGATAAACTGTTGTATATCCATACAATGCAATACTACTTACCAGAAGACAAAAGTGAGCACCAAGTCATGAAATACATGAATGGTATGCAAATGCATGTTGCTAACTGAAAGAAACCATTCTAAAAAGTGTACATACTTTATTATTTCATGTATGTAACATTCTATAAAAGGTAAAACTGTAGGAAAAATGGAAAACAAAAAAAGCCCCAGTGGATTTAAGATCCTTTCAGCAATAGGAAAATCATGTCTGGCACTGGAAACATAGCCAGCTATCCAAGGCTAAGAAAATCAGGGATGTTGGAGGAGAATCTATAATCTCCACTATCTACAGTCCTTCACTACATTGTAAATGTTTGTCTTTTACTTTCAAATAAGTATAATTCTTATTTCTTACCAAGGGAACTTCCTTTTTTTACAAAGGAGAGATTAAAAAAAAAAAAAACACAACCAACCAAAACACAGAGTTGTGGACTACAATGGACATAACTACAAAACCACTCTCATACCAAACAAAGGCTAAGGAATCATCGAGGGAAATCAGTAAGTTCATTGTGAGACTGTGTCTCGGTGATATCAGAAACACACACACACACAATAACTAAAACAACTTGAATAATAAAAGAACTTCTGGATGTAGCATCATCCCCAATCTCAATTTATACTGCATAGCTACAGTTATCAAAACAGCATGGCATTGGCATAAAAGCAAACATATTAATCAGTGTAATAGAATTGAAGACCCAGAAATAAGTCCACACACCTATAGAAACCCGAGTTTTTATAAAGAAGCCAGAAATACACACTGTAAAAAGACAGCATCTTTAACAAATGGTGTTGGTCTACCTGGATATAAGCATGAGGAAGAGTCCAAATAGATCCATATCTATTTCCCTGGGCAAAATTCATTTTCTAATGGACTTCAACATAAAGCCAGGTATACTGAATCTGATGGAAGAAAAACTAGGAAATAGTTTTGAACTCGTCGGCACAAGAAAATTAGACTTTCTGAACAGACCACCAATAGCACAGGCACTAAAATCAACAATTAATAAATGGTACATCAAGAAACTGAAAAGCTTTTTTTGCAAGGCAACATCATTTGGACAAGGAGGTAGATTAAAAAATGGGAAAAGATTTTTTTATCAAATCCACATCCAATAGAGGGCCAATATCTAAAATATGTAAAGAAATTAGAAAAGGACTAAAAGACAAGAAATAAAAAATTAATATGGGATATAGATCTAAGCATAGAGTTCTTAAAGATTTAAAAGTGGGAACACAAATGACCGAGAAGCAAAGGAGTATTCAGCATCCTTATTCATTATAGAAAATGCAAATGAATTCTATACAGGCATCTGAAGTCAGAACCCTCCTAGTGTCAGAAGAGGAGGCAGAGCTACTTAGAGAAATGACCAACTCTGGGAGTAGGCAGGATGACTCCAAAATGACCCCCAAACATCCTGTAGCTCCAGAAAGTAAGACATGCTCAAAACCCTAAATCAAAACAAGTCATAGTGGGCACATATAAAAAGACAAAGAAGCTAACTAAAGGTGTAATTTGAGGAACAGGATAAATGTGGTATTGAATTATAACTCAAAATCCAAAATCCAAATGTGTTCATACTGACATAAAATAACTCCATATATAAATGGGAAATATCTAGAGATCCTATATACTAGAATTCAAATTAATTGACATAGATTTTCCTCCAAGAAATGCACCGTAAATCTCACTCTTCCCTTAGCTGTGGCCTATACACTGTTTTATAAAGATATGCAACAGTGCTTTGTCTCTGCTGCTGACATAACTCTATCAACCAGTCCAAAAATAGAATACTCTCTATAAACTGCTAGTAACTCCAGAAAACTGCCAATGTCATCAAAAAATAGCAAGGGAAATCTATAAAACACACAGTCTAAGTGTGTCTAAGGAAACACCAGAATGGACTGAGATGTCCTCGATTGAATCCTGAAGGGAGAAGATCTGTCTTAGTTAGGGTTTTTATTGCCATGAAGAGACACCATGACCATGGCGACTCTTATAAAGAAAGCCATGTAATTAGGGTGACTTTCAGCTTCAAAGATTTTGTTCACTGTCATCCTGGAGGGACATGGCAGCCTACCAGAAGACATGCTGTTGGAGAAGGAATTGAGAGTTCTACTCTACATCTAGATTCACAAGTAACAGGAATTGAACTGTGTCACCGGGCATAGCTTGAGTATAGGAGACCACAAAGCCCACCTCAACAGTGACACACTTTCTCCAAGAAGGCCACACCTACTCCAAGAAAACAACACCTCCTAATAGTGCCCCTCCCTATGGGGACCATTTTTTTTTTCAAACCATTATAAAAACTAATGAAATCTCATTGGGACCCAGAGGTTGGTTAGTAGTCCTTTATCACTGTTCTTTATTGTATGAAATATGTTATCTCTTATGTCTTGTACTAGACATAAGAGAAGAAACTGGATATGAAAAATGTAGGAATTTTTATAAATCTAAAGATGATATCTAAATCCCAAAGCTCCATATATGAAAGGAACAAGGATTTTTAAAGAAAACAAAGGCCTGAGACCCATTTAGATGAGTTTTTACTGTGGAACAGGAAGCCTGAGGAGTGAACAGCACTGACTGCTTCACACTGAATCTCCACATTTCCTGCTCTTCATGACTCCATCAGGTTGCCCTCCGTTCCTGTTCTGTGCTGTCTCTAAGTCACTGATTCCTGCTGTTCTGTAAAGCAAATGCAGTCTGTTTATTAATGTTCTTTTCTTTGTTGTATGCTAATACCTGACTTCAAGATCTCAGAATCTGCCGGGAGCCGATTTGAGTGGCTGCCATTACAAGATGGCATTTGGCCCCAGCCTCGCTTGATACCATAATAAAGGTTGCAGTTCTTCCACCAGAAAACAGGATGAGTTGTTGTGATCTAGCTGCCCACACTTCCCCTGACCAGCAGGGGAACTTCCTTGTGGTATGTAATTGACAGGGATGTTCCCGTGCTTTCTTTCCGGCAGGTGGGTCTCCAGAAAAGCAGTTAAAGTATCAAAGTATCAAAGGTTGCTAGGCAGACTCCCTATATAAGCAGCTGCAAATCAGAGCTCGGGCCCCTTGCTTTCTGCTCTCCCTTCAACCAAGAGGCTCCAATAAAGCGTGATTTGGGAAGAATCCTCGTCTGGTGGCTGTTCCTTCCTGCTGGTCAGGGAGTTCGCCGCAAGAATCAACTGAGAACACAGTACACTGGCCAGAGAAAATGTATTGCCACCCAGGGGAGCCTTTCCTGCTTGGCTGTATCTTCCTAATCCACTATATTAATCCACTTCCTTTTAAAAATGATCAGCACTTTAGTGTACTCTGCTTTCATATTAAGTATGTTCCAGGCATACCTTCTTGGAATTATAATTTTACCAGTTAGATAGCAATTCACTGAACTGTTCGCTCTTCATTATAAAAGAAAACCCAACTTCTAAATAACTTGGCAATAACGTACCAGTTGTCAGAGTTGCAGTAGCTGAAAGTAAAATAAACACACCTACCTGTTTTGTCCAGCTCACACAGGAAGTTGTAGTTTAAGAAGGGCTCCTCTGTTTCTGGAACACAGACATTCTATTTGTTGACTTTTTCCCCCTCTGTCATTAGTGGCATGATAGCAAAGGTTTCACAACAGGAAATGGTGTCTTGGGTTAAAAAAAAAAAAAAGAGAGGAGAATGATAATAACAAAACATTTCATGTGTAGTCTTTGCTGATTTTCAGCCAAGATATTTTTTTCAAGCTATTAAGGGCACGATGAACCTGCGCCAGAGAGCAGGGTAAGTCCTAAGTCGCACAGCAGTCCATGGTATTGCTACTGTGGACCTAAGACTCAAAGACACAGGAAATACCTGTAGAATGGGTCCAGCTAGACCCTGTGCCCACCATCTATCCTCTTTTCATACCCATCCCCTTGATCCTTCCCAGGATCTGGAGACAGCTACTCTATTCTCTACTGCTTTGAGATCAGTTTAGTAGCTTTTGCATGTGAGAACATACAGTGTTTGTCTTCCTGTGTCCAAGTTAGTTCTTTAACACAATATTCTTCAGTTCTATTCTTACTGCTTTGAATGGCAGAATTTTATGCCTTTTTATGACTTAATAATGTTCATTTACATATATAATATTAACTATTTTATTATATGTAAACATACTAATAGCTGCTATATATAAACATACAAAACATTTACTTATATACATGATTTTGTATTTTATATATCTGTCTATATTTCCATTCATCTTTCAGAGACAAGGTCAATTCCATGTCTGAGAAATTGTGAATAGTACTAAGATAAATATGAGAGTGTGATATCACCTCAAACCACTGATTATTTTCTCTGAATACATACAGAGTAATGAGATAGATGGATAATATGATAGTTAAATTTCTTGTTTTTTGAGGAAACTTTATGCTTTTTTCAATAAAGGGTGAATAAGATAAACTTTTTTATTGCTTTATAAATAATACCATTCAAAATTTCCACCTCCTCCCATTTACCTCTCGCTCCCCCACTCACCTTCCCCTCCCCCTCCAGTCCTAAGAGAGGGCAGGATACCCTGCCCTGTGGGAAGTCCAAGGCCCTCCCCTCTCCATCCAGCCTTAGGAAGGTATGCATCCAAACAGAGTAGGATCCCAAAAAGTCAGTATATGCATTAGAATCAAATCCCAGTGCCATTATCATTGGCTTCTCAGTCAGCCCCCATTATCAGCCACATTCAGAGAGTTTGGTTTGATCACATGCTCATTCAGTCCCAGTCCAGCTGGCCTTGGTGAGCTCCCATTAGAACAGACACACTGTCTCAGTGAGTGAACGAACCCCTCATGGTCCTGACTTCCTTGCTCATCTTCTTTCTCCTGCTCTTCAACTGGACCTTGGGAGCTCAGTCCAGTGCTCCAATGTGGGTCTCTGTCTCTCTCTCCATCCATCGCTGGACAAAGGTTCTATGGTGATATTCCAGATATTTATCAGTGTGGCTAAGGGACAAGGCCAGTTCAGGCACCCTCTACTCTGCTGCCCAAGGACCTAGCTGGGAACATCCCTGTGGACACCTGGGAACCCCTCTAGAGTCAAGTCTCTTGCCAACCCTAAAATGGCTCCCTTAATTAAGATATCTTCTTCCCTGCTCTCATATCCACCCTTTCTCCATCTCAACATCCCATTCCCCCAAGCTCTCCCCATCCTCCTCTTCTCCCTTCTCTTTCCCCATCTCCCCTCTCCCCTTCTTCCTCCTCACGTTCCCTACTTTTGCCTGGCAATCTTGTCTGCTTCTACTTTCCAGGAGGATCTATATATGTTTTTCTTTGGGTTCACCTTGTTATTTAGCTTCTCTAGGATTGGGAACTATAGGCTCAATATCCTTTGTTTATGGCTAGAATCCACTAATGATTTTAATACTAAGCTTTGTCCTGAAGTTTGTCATAAGAAATGCTCACACCATCCATTTATTTTCTAGGAAGCCTTAAACTTTCAGTAGAAGGAATGAAGAAGGCTGCTGGGTCAGAATCTGTGGTTGTCTTTAAAAAGGTAGAGAGAGGTGGTCTCAACCCCATAAGTTCTAGAATAGTGAACGGGAAGCAGAATGCCAGCTTGGTAACAGAAGAAATGCAATCTTCATGCAAAGGTCTATGATTCAAAAGTTATTTGTCTATCATCTATCTATCATCTATCTATCTATCTATCTATCTATCTATCTATCTATCTATCATCTATCTATCTATCTATCTATCTATCTATCTATCTATCTATCTATCGTCTATCATCCATCTATATCTATTTAGCTTCTATTCATTCTAAAGTTGTCAGAAACTAGGTCCTCTATTTGAGGTGAAAATCCAGCAGATTAGTTTTTGTAGACCAGACTACATCAACAATTACAGCTTTGATGTTATTTTTAAAATAAGTTTGCTTCTTTTTTATGTAGGTACTATGGACAACCAATTAGCTACTGGCTCTACCATCCTCTATCCTCAAACTCTGCATTTAGCTTGCAAGTGACAAAGTGCTCAGTTGAAATGTGAGCCACACAAGAAAGAGGTACATATTCCTTCCAATCATTGTCCACTGTCTAACTATTTGTATAGTAAGATAGAAAATGTCATCTCCCTTTTTGCCTAAAAAGTGAAAATAGTGGGTATCTAGCAGTTTACACTCTGTTGATCCTTAAGAAAAGTAAGCACTAATGACTACAACAGCCTGCTTATCAGTCCTTGTAGTTGAGAAGAAAGTGAGAATCAATAGGAGACTGTAAAGTTCCTTATTGGTAGTTTCTGTAAGCATTTCTGAATAAGACCGGAAGATCCCGAGCAAATTTACTGTTGTTTCTATGGCTGAAGAAATTGAAAGGGTGTCTAAGTGCATCGGTATAGCAATGCTAGAGATTATATTATTGTTGTTGTTCTTGTGTGTGTGTTTTCCATGAGTGTACAGATGCCGACATAGGCCAGAATAAGACATTGGATCCTCTTGAGTTACGGGTGATTGTGAACAACCTGAGTGCTAGGAACCTAACTCTGACCCACAAGTGCCATAAACCACAGAGCCATCTCTTCAGCCTGGGAATCATAATTTTTGATGAAGAAATATACCCAACCATCTTTAATAGTTCACCAATAACTGTCCAATTATGTCGAGATTTACTCTATGTGTCTCTTATACTGAAAGAAGATGTGACCCAGCTCAGTCAGGGTCAATCCTATTTGAATTTAGAACAAAGAACAAATTTGCATGCAATATTATGGTGCATAGGCAATAGTGCTTCTTCTAGCAAGTTTTCCTCTTAACATCACCCCTGCAGTTATTTAATATAAGTCTTGTTTATATGCTTCATACAGAATATCCTTGATGTTTCTGGGGGAGCATCCTCTTCACACATGTATTGTGATAATTATACTTCAAAGACAACGTGCTTTTAAAATCCTGTCCCTTTGTGAAGTCTCCTTTGCAGCTAAATAAACCATCCAAAAAATATCAGCTGCATTAGTCATACCTTGACTTTCACCTAAAATAGCTTTATCTAGCTTGTGACTTCTCAAATGGGATGTGTTTCCAAACAATTTCTGGTTCTTTTAAATATTAAATCCATGAGTTGACACCTTTGAAGTTATTTAAAGAAATTTGCCACAGGCTTTGAAATTCTAAAGACAGTTCTAAAAATACTTCAGGTACTTGCATCAACTTCAGTCTACATCCCAAACTTGTAAAAGAAAAAGCTGTAAAAGAAAACAATTATTTGATACTTTGGCTCTGATGAACCTTATCTTAAATCATAACAAAAATGATTATAATGAACTTATATAAGAATTTAAATAGTCAATATGTCCTTAGTTTGAGAAATATATCCGTCATCTATGGAATTGCTTTAATCATCTCAGTTGGGTCTTTTGCATCATGCACCAAGTTCACACATACATACTTCTCAAAGCACAAGAGGTGAGTAGCCTTGTCGTCGAGCCCTGCGGAACATGCCAGACTCCTACCTTTCTCCTTCCTGTTCCACTTTCCTTCCCCCAGTTGACTTCTATCATTTCAGCTGAGCTTTTGAAATTTGTCTTACTGTTTTCAACTAATATGCTTGCTTAGCTTCTTCTCTTTGTCTTCTTGTGTGTTACAGCTTATGCTATTGTTTACAGGTCACTTGAAATAAATATTGGACATCTACATCACTTCCTTCATTCTCTTTGATACATATTACTATTCCTTATCTATTTATCCTCAAGATTAGTATGTATGTGATCATGACTGTAAAGTCTACCCATGTGCCATGTATGTTGTTGGCAAGATAAGAAACACATTTGTGTCATTTAGTCATGAAGATTTCTTTCTATTTTCTTCAAAATGTAAAAAATAAAAATGTAATCTGAATAAGTGATTTTACTTTGACTTAATCTATTCATTTCCTGGACATTGATGCACGAGTTTACTTAGTCAATTGATATCCACAGTTCTTCCTTCAATTTTGTGGGCAGTATCTTTGCTCTCTCTGTTGCTTTCTTTCCCATACAAAATTCTTTGTGTTCCTGGAATCTCACTTGTCAGTTCTTGCTACTTCTTCAGTTAGAAAAGTGTTACTCAACAGCTCCCTGCATACTAGACCTGGATATTCCCTGAGTACTTTCAAAGTTTTAGGTTTTTCTTTAAGGTTTTCAATCCATTTTGAGCTGATTTTAATTTTTTAGAGCATAGAAGAAAAGAATCTAGTTCCTGTTTTTGACAGCCAATATTTGTTAAAAAAGAAAACAGATGACAAGTGTTGACAAGTATGAGCCTTTGTGCACCACTATTTGGATGTGACTGTGCCAGACACTGTGGAAATTAGTACAGAGGTTTCACATCAAAACAAAAGCAGAACTGCCTTTTGACCCAGCTTACTTTTTTTTTGGGGGGGGGAGTATATACTCTAGGATGTATATATATTCTTAAGTCAACATATCACAGAAATACTTGGACATTTGTGTTTATTACTATACTATTCAAAATAGCCAAGAAATGCAACTAATCTAGATGTTTATCAACAGGGGTTAAAGAAAATGTGGTACAGATGTACAATGGAGTTTTTGCAGCCATAAAGAAAAATGGAATCATAAAATTCAAAGGAAAACTACCATAGCTAGAATTAAATACTGCATGTTTTGTTTTATGTCTATCATCTAAATGTAAAATTTATACCTATAGGTGTGTGTGTGTGTGTGTGTGTGTGTGTGTGTGTGTGTATCAGGAAAATTGGAAAGGGGATCATGAAAGGAGAAGAGATGCACTCTGGCCAGGGAAGCAGATAGGCTAACAGCAGATTTTCATCCTTCCTCCTCTCACACAAATCCATTCCCCCAGTACCATCCCCTGTAACATACCACCTGCTTCAGCCTCCCCTTCTTCTATGCCCTTGACTCCAATAGATCACATAGATCTTCTCCTCTAAACTTCCTTCTCCCCACTCATCATTTTATCCTAGCCCCCAGATCTATCAGGCATTCCCTGGGGATCCACAGTCTACTCCAGCCAGGAAAGCAAGTGGGCTAACTGCAGATCTTCACTGCACTCTTCTCTCCTTAAACCCAATTTTCCAGTCTCACATAACTCTGTAGCTGATCACCTCTTCAGCCTCCACCTCCTCTCTGCCTTACCTCCGGTGGAACACAGATCTTCCTCTCTAACCCTCCTCCCCATTTATTTTGTTATCCAAGCACTCTACTCCAGCAGGCTATTCCTGGGAACCCACCAGGCAAGCCTACCAGAGAAGCAATTAGGCCATCAAAGCAGGGTAGGTTCAGCTCTTCTCTTCCCCTTCACCTCCATAGAAAATCCCCAGCTCAGTATCATACTATTTTACATGACCTCTCCTTACTCTCTTCCCTCATTCCTAAGTGATTAAGCTGGTCCTGGTGGATTATCCTGCATTCCTCCCTCCTGTGGACCTCTTCTGACTTCCCCAGCCCACCCGTATTCCTGGTGTCAGATGCCAATACCTACAAACATATTATATACAGAAATCTCAGAGACCACACCTAAGAAGATCCCAGAATTTCCTTCCAGGCAACACACAACTACCACACTGCCCTATGAATTAGAGAGGACAACAGAAACCAAAGAGCAAAACACCTTTCCAATGAAGACAAGAACAAATATAAGTGCCTAGAATTTCAGTCTTTCCAATCCTAAAGTTCTAGAAACCAGCCTAAAAACAAAATCAGTAACAGACATGACAACATGAATCTTCTAGAACACAGCAACCCTACCACAGTAGACTCTGAAAATAGCCAAAGGATGAAACAAAGATTTTTTTTTTTTTTGGTTTTTCAGACAGGGTTAATCTGTGGCTTTGAAGCCTGTCCTGGCACTAGCTCTGTAGACCAGGCTGGTCTCGAACTCACAGAGATCCGCCTGCCTCTGCCTCCCGAGTGCTGGGATTAAAGGCGTGTGCCACCATCGCCCGGCTGAAACAAAGATCCTAAAGTGACTTTATGAATATGATATATATAGGCCCTTAAAGAAGAAATGAGTAAATCCCTTGAAGAAATGTATTAAATTTATTGAAAAAGAAATGTTTTAAAACAAAAATGTATTAGACAAATTGTGGAAGAGAATAAATAAAATAGTTCAAGACCTGAAAGTCAAAACAGAATCCATAAAGAAAACACAAACTAAAAAAGTCTAGAAATGAAAAATTTAGGAATTTGAACAGGAACATCAAAGGCAAGCCTCACCAACAGAATACAAAAAAAAAAAAAAAAAAAACAGAAGAGAGAATCTCAGGCCTTGAAGACAGAGTAGAGGAAAGTAATATGGAACAAAGAAAACGATAAATCTAAGAAGCTCATGTTACAAAAGCATCTAGGAAATCTGGGACACCATGAAAAGACTAAGAATAATAGGAATAGAGGAGGGAGAAGAAACCCAGGTCAAAGGCACATAAAATATTTTCAACAATAGCATGGAAGAAAATTTCCCTACCTTAGAAGGAGATGCTTATAAGAGTACAAAAAGCACACAGAATGCCAAATAGACTGGAGCAAAAAAGGAAGTCCTCTTGGCTTAAAATAATTAAAATACTAAATGTACTGAGCAAAGAAAGAATATCAGAAGCTACACAGAAAAAAGACTAAATAACATAAGGACATATCTATTAGGACTATACCTGACTTCTCAATGGAGACTTTAAAAACCAGAAGGTCTGGTCAGACATATTTTCTACAGATTCTAAGGTTCCTTGTCTCATAATGTCACATCAGGGCTTTTTCTTTTCTTTTTTAAAAATTTTATCTTATTCTTCATTTTATTTTTCATTGAGATTTTATATGTATATATATATATGTCTTGTACCTTGTTACTATTTGTCACTTGTATTGGCTTAATAAAATGCTGATTGGCTAGTAGCCAGGCAGGAAGTATAGGCAGGGTGACCAGAACAGGAGAATTCTGGAAAGAGGAAAGGCTCAGTCTGCAGTCACTGATAAAAGGTACCGATTTGGCTAACACAGATAAGGATTGTGGGCTAATTTAAGATGTAAGAGTTAGTTAATAAGAAGCCTGAGCAAATAGGCCAACCAGTTTATAATTAATATAGGCTTCTGTGTGTTTCTTTGGGACTGAATTGTCGTGAGACTATATTAGAAAAATAAAAAAACCCTGTCTACAAAAGATGCCAACATGGGCAACTACATTCATATAAAACCCGAGAGAGCTTGGGAAGCAATTCTAGACATCAAAGAACAGAGTTAAGCATAGCTTCTTGGTAACAGCATTTTTTGTGGTGGGCTCTGTTTGCTAGAGGTAAGCATGTCTTATATAAGACAGGCTTCCTGACTCAACTTTAGATGCAATAACCTTGCAGCTCTTTTAAGAGGCCCTGCCACCAAACACTTAAATGGTGTTTGTGAATAGCCAAGAACATGCTTCTTGGTGGTGTATCTGAGTTACGTCACTCAGGATAACTCTTTTCTAGTTCCATTCATTAGCCTGCAAATGTTATGATGTCATTTTTTAACTGTTGAATAATAGTCCATTGTGTACATGTATGCCATTTTCTTTATCCATTGTTTGGTTGAGGGACATCTAGGTTGGTACCAAATTCTGGTTATTATAAAAAAAAATCTGCTATGAGCATAGGTGAGTAAGTGTCCTTGTGGTATGATTAAACATCTTTTATATGCCCAGGAGTGGAATAGCTGAGTCTTGAGGTAGATTAATTCTCAACCTTCTTAGAAACCGCCACATTGGTTTCCATAGAGGCTGTACCAGTTTTCATTCCCACTAGCCATGGGTGTTTCCCTTGCTGCACATTCTCAACAGTACAAGCGGTCACTTGTGCTTTGATCTTAGATATTTTGACAGGTGTAAGATTTCAGAATCTCAGAGTTATTTTGATTTTCATTTCCCTGATATTGAACATTTCTTTAAGTGTTTCTCTGCCATTTGAAAGTCCTCTGTTGAGAATTCTCTGTTTGGATCTCTACACCATTTTATTGTTTTATCTGGTTTATTTATTATATATTTCAGATATTAGCTCTTTGTCAGATGTGGAATTGGTGAAAATCTTTTTCTATTCTGTGACTGCTGTTTTGTCCTATTGAAGATGTCCTTTGCCTTTCAGAAGCTTTTCATTTTCCTGAGGTCCCATTTATTAATTGTCAGTCTTAGTGCTTGTGCCGTTGATGTTGTGTTCAGAAAGTTGTCTCCTGCACCAATGTGTTCAAAGATGTTTCCCACTCTCTCTTTTAAAAGGCTCAGTGTAACTGGGTTTGTGTTGAGGTCTTTGATCTTCTTGGGCTTGGGTTTTGTGCAGGGTGATAGATATAGATCTATTTGATTCTTTTACATGCAGACATCCAGTTAGACCTGTACCATTCCTGGAAGAGATTTTCTTTTTTTTTTCATTGTATATTTCTGACTTTTTAAAATAAAAAAATTTAGGTGTCCATAGTTATGTGGATTTACATTTGAGTCTTCAATTTGATTTCATTGACCAATGTATGTGTTTTTTATGCTAATACCATGTGATTTTTATTACAGAAGCTCTATAGTACAACTTGAAATCAGGAATGGGGATACCTGCATCAGTTCTTTGATAATTCAAGATTTTTAAATCTATGCTATCTTTTGTGTTGTGTTTTATTTCCCTTATAAAGTTGAGAACTGTCTTTTCAAGGTCGCGGAATTTTGATGAGGATTGCATTAAATCCGTACACTGCTTTTAGTAGGATGAACATTTTTACTATGTTAATCCTACTGATTCATGAGCCTCAAAGAGCTTTCCATCTTCTGATATATTCTTCAAATGCTTTCTTCAAAGACTTGAAGTTATTGTCATACAGGTCTTTTACTTGCTTGTCTAGAGTTACACCAAGATAGTTTATATAAGTGGCTATTGTGAAGGGTGTTGTTTCCTTGATTTCTTTCTCAACCTATTTATTACTTGTATTTAGGAGAGTTACTGATTTTCTTTAGTTAATTATGTATTTATCCACTTCATTAAAGGTGTTTATTAGCTGTAAGAGTTTTCTGGTAGAATTTTTGGGGTCACTTATGTATACTATTATATCATTTTCAAGTAGCAGTACTTTGACATCTTCCTTTCCAATTTATATTCTTTTGATCTCCTTTAGTTGTCTTATTGATCTAGCTAGAACTTCTAGAACTATATTGAGTAGATGTGAAGTGGACTACCTTGTCTTCTTCCTGATTTTAATGGATCTTCTTTGAGTTTCTCTCCATTTAATTTAATGTTGGCTATCGTCTTACAGTAAATTGGTCTATTGCTTGTATCCATGACTTCTCCAAGTCTTTTTATCATGAAAGGGTGCTAAATGTTACTAATGGCTTTTTCAGCATCTCATGAGATGATCATATTTTAGTTGGTTTTTATGGTGGATTACATTGATAAATTTTCATATCTTGAACCATCCCTGCATCATTGGGATGAAGACTACTTGATTATGGTGGGTGATTATTTTGATGTGTTCTTGGATTCTGAGAGTATGTTATTGAATAGTTTTTCATCAATGTTCATGAAGGAAATTGGTCTGTAATTCTCTTTCCTTTTTAAATCTTTTGTGCTTCAGGAATTGGGGTAACTGTGGCCTCATACAAAGAATTTCACAATGTTCCTTCTGTTTCTATTTTGTGGAATAATTTGAGGATTGTTGGTATTAGTTATTCTTTGAAAGTGTGGTAAAATACTACACTGAAACCATGTGGCCTTGGGATAATACTACATTAATACCACCTGGCACTGGGTTTTTCTTTTTCCTTCTTATTTATTTTTTGTTGCTGTTTTTGTTGTTGGAAGATTTTCATGACTCTTTTTATTTCCTTTGGAGTTATAGGCTTATTCAAATTTTTATCTGTCCTTAATTTAACTTTGGCAAGTGAGGTCTCTTCAGAAAATTGTCTATTTCTTTTATATTTTACAATTTTGTGGAGCCTGATGATTCTTTGGATTTTTCTCAGTGTTTGTTTCTATATATCCCCTTTTGTTTTGATTTTGTTGACTTGGATATTCTCTGCCTGTTTTTAGTTTGGATAAGAATTTGTTTATTTCATTGATTTTCTCAAAGAATCATTTCCTTGTTTTTATCCATTCTTTGTATTTTTCTCATTGTTTCTATTTTATTGATATCAGCCCTCAGTTCTATTATTTTCTTATTTCTATTCTTCTTGTGAGTGTTTGTTTCTTTTTCTTTTTTTTCATGGAGTTTTCAGGTATGGTGTTAAGTTGCTAATATGAGATCTGTCTAATTTCTTTATGTAAGTGCTTAGTGCTATGAATGTTTTTCTTAGCATGCCTTTTATTGTGTTTTATAAGATTGGGAATGTCCTCCATTCATTTTTGTTAAATTCTAGAAAGTCTTTAATTTTTTTCTTTATTTCTGCCTTGACCCAGTTGTCATTCAGTAGAGAGTTGTTCAGTTTCCATGAGTTTGTAAGCTTTCTGTTGTTGTTTATATCCACCTTTAATCCATGGTGGTCTGAGAGAACGTGAGAGGATTATTTCAATTTTTTTTTTATTTTTTGAGATTTTGTGTTTGCTTTGTGACCTACAATAAGGTCACTTTGGAGAATGTTCTATGTAGTGCTGAGAAGAAGGTATTTTTTGTGTGCGTTTGGGTGAAATTTTCTGTAAGTAACTATTAGATACATTTCAATACTAACTTCTGTTAACTTCAGTATTTCCCTGTTTGGTTTCTGTCTAGTGACCTTCCCATTGGTAATAGTGGGTTGTTGAAGTCTTCCACTAATGTACTAGGCTTGAAGTATGATTTTAGCTTTAGTAGTGCTTCTTTAACAAATGTAGGTGCCCTTATGTTTGGGGCATAGATATACAGAATTGAGAGGTCATCTTGTTGGATTTTTCCTTTGTTGAGTACAAAGTGTCCTTCCCCATCTCTTTTGGTTCATTTTGATCAGAAGTCTATTTTGTTGAATACTAGAATAGCTAAACCAGCTTGCTTCTTTGGTTCATTTGCTTAGAGGATCTTTTTCTAACCCTTTACTCTGAGATAACGTCTGTCTTTGATGTTGATATATGTTTCTTGTATGCAGCAGAAGGATGGGTTTTGTTTTCATATCCATTCTGTTAGCCTGTGTCTTTTTTAAAAATATTTATTTATTTGTTATGTTCTGCTTGCATGCCACAAGAGGGCACCAGATTTTATTATAGATGATTGTGAACCACCATGTTATTGCTAGGATTTGAACTCAGGGCCTCTGGAAGATCAGGCGGTGGTCATAACCTCTGAGCCATCTCTCCAATCCCTAGACTGTGTATTTTTCTCATAATTTTTAAATGTATTTTACATAGCAATCACAGTTTCCCTTTCCTCCTCCCTTCCCAGTCCCTCCCTCTACCTCCCTCTTTTCCCCTCTACCCACTCCTTTTCTGTCTCCACTTAGATAGGGTAAGTCCTCTCATGGGAATCAACAAAGCATTGGCCTGTGTCTTTTTGGAAGGAGTTGAGTCGATTGATACTGAGAGATATTAATGACCAATGAATGTTAATTTCTGTTATTTCGTTGTTAGTGGTTGTGTGTGTATGTATGTATGTGTGTGTGTCTGTATATTTTCCTTCTTTTGGTTTTGCTAGTGTAGGATTGTGAGATTATTTATTTCCTGTGTTTTCCTGGGTATAGTCAACCTCCCTGGGTTGGAGTTTTTCTTTTAGTACCATCTATAGTGATTGATTTGTAGATAGATATTGTTTAAATTTGACTTTGTAATAGAATATCTTGTTTTCTCCAACAACTGTGATGATTAAGGTTTTGCTCTGTATACAAGAACATTTATTTTCCAGTAATTATATGGACCCTGAAATAAGTTAATACCCTTTCATTGATTATTTATTTTCCAGGCTCATGTAAAGTCAGCAATTTCTGCCTGTAGATGGTTTATGCTGGAGGGCAGTTGAATGGAGTTGTGGTTTCTTCCTACTAGTGCTGGCTTCATTGCAGTTTGACAGTCACCTGGAAGAACTGATGAAGACAACCAATGTGCATTGTCCTCTTTATTTTATTCTAGGAACTTTCCAAATAGCATCTGTCCTAGACAAAGTTCAAGTTAATTTCCAAGTGTGAAAAAAGCTTTCATAATGTAATAAATAATCTCCCTAAAATATTTTTTATATGTTTGGCAAATTTAAGGTTGAGGACATTATAAAATTGGGGATCAAATGTGTCATTTAACAACCTGTTACCATAGGGTCATTTTTAACTTAGGTTGGAGTCTCCTAGTATTCCTGACTTTGAAAAAGGTTGTCACACAATACTTGTTTTTGTCTGAAGAACTCTGATGCCATATACTCCCTGAGTAATGTATTCTAACAATGACCACGAAAGACTGTCCCTAAATCATGCATTTTCTGTGTTTCATTTCTTTGAAGAGGCTGTACTTGATACTCACAACTCTCTTTCATTTTCTTTATAATACATATTACTACCTGAAGTTATATGATCGATCGTGTCTCCCATCCCAGGGAAACTGGATGAAGGCAAGCGTCGTTCCTCCCACCTTTCCTTGATCATGCAGCTTCCTGGTGAGGTAGCCTTTATACTGCAGTCTGTGAGCAAGATGGTCATGCCACTTGCTCCATCACATTCTTCCTGGTCTAGCCCAAGTCTTCTCTCAGAGCAAGCCCTCAGCCACAGTTATCTGGCTATTGATACAGAATATATACAAACACACAGAATCTCCTTTTATCTTTCTAGAGTTGGGATTACCAGTCAGGAAAACTCACCGGATGCTTCTCAGGTATTGCTAACATTGATAAAATCTAGATTCTCTAATGTGGCTTCTTAGGTTACAGATATTCAGGCTAAGATATTGCAACAAGACACAGTCTGTTTGGTCCCTTTCTACCCACTTGTCTGAAGACAGTCACAATCCTAACATAATTATAAACTTGCTATTGCGGTATCACTTCCTATAACTTTACAGCCCCCAATTTTTTGTGTGTTAAGATTGTCTCTTTCTCATTTTTTGCCATTCTTCTTGTGTTTTCTGCCCTGTCCCCTTATTATACACAATACAATTAAGCTATTGCTACCTGATAGCCTTCCATACCAACCAAGAAAATAGATTTTTCATCTAAATTAATTTATAACACAATATGATTGACTGAACATATTACTTAAATTTTAAAAGCAAAGCATGTACCCA
The DNA here is from genome assembly GCF_014885135.2 of Alexandromys fortis. Classification (NCBI taxonomy): domain Eukaryota; kingdom Metazoa; phylum Chordata; class Mammalia; order Rodentia; family Cricetidae; genus Alexandromys; species Alexandromys fortis. The sequence goes on along the minus strand of NW_026067957.1, from coordinate 11,445,531 downwards.
AAGTGGTGTTTTTCCAAGAAGTAAAAGTTGTGCTAGTTTTGTTCATTCTTGGGCCCTTAACACAGCCTGGCAAGAACTGAGTACACGGTGTTTAGCAGCTGACTGGGAGACCAGAGTGGAGCTCCCAGGAAGGGGTTCATCTTGGTGTCTAGGTTTTTCTTCCACTGCCTGGAGTCTTATCTTTGGTAGTTGAGGACTAAGATGAGAAGTCTTTGTTACTTTTGTTTGCTATTCCCTCTGCATAGCTAAAGATTTGCCTTATCTATGTTGTTATGTACTAACAAATTCATTAAATGTCATGGGTTTCTGGAATTTTTTTTCTCGGGAAATGGCTCTTCTTCCAATAGCCATCTTTGGGAGGATTGACCTTGATTTTAAAAAGCCATCTCTGAATAGGAAAGTGCAGTTCTCTACTAAACATGCCAGATGATCAGGAGTGCTGACTGAATTGAGTTTGAGCCACATGAGTAGGGTACAGAGCCAGAGTTCATGTTTCTGATCCAGACCCAAGTCACAAATATCATCCAAGGCTTTGCTGGGCTGGTTTCTTTTACTGCTTCCATATCATGTCTCAAACCGAGTCACCTGTGAAGCTTACATCTTCAATTAAAGTTGCCCTAATTTATTTTTCTTAACTATTTTCCAAGAAAAATCAGGATGTCAGCAGCTACTGTACAATTTTATAGAGGCTGTGACTACATTAACCACCTCCAGAAGGATTTTTCTAATTAAACGCACAAAATGTCAGGTGTGTGGTTGTAATCAACAGTGCTNTATATTTGCAGCGAGTTCAGCCATGTACCAGGTAAACACAGAAAAGAACAGGGCCTCTGCTTAAAAGGAAATGCATGATAATGCTGATGAGGGACACGAAACAATTGGGACCTGTCTGTGTAGGGCCCCTGCTTCCTGGACCTTCCTACCCACTTTACCCCTTCCATTTGCCACTTTCTCATTCTGGGGATAGACATGCACTGAAAGCAGCAAGAAGCATTGACAGAAGAAACAGGTAAAAAGATAAAGAACTGGCCCAGTGGTCAAGTAAATGAATTGTATAACTATAAAACCATATGCGGAGAAGTTTGTTCAGAAGGAAGATGAATAGAAAGAGGTGCTGTGCCTGTGGCTAACTTGGACAGGAATGAGAAAAGCATCATATCATCTCACTTTTCTCTGGTTTATTTTGCTGGATAGATTTGACAGCTTCGAATTGCTCAGTCACTCCTCTTTCATGTTTCACTTTTTTGGTTCATTTTCTTCTCTTCTTTACACAATTTTCAAATCCATATTTGAAACTTAAAAAGAAATTATTTGCACAGAGCTTGCACATGTGTGCGACTCAGAGTAGTCTCAGTGTCTGCACTAATACTCTTCACCTATAAAGCACTCAGAACAACACATGTTCAAATCGTGAAACAGGGTGAGTCAGGTAGGAGGACTTGTATGAAAATTAGCTCCTTGGCATCCATGTCCCTATCCTTCCTCTCAGATCACTACAAGCTCCACACAACCATATAGCTCTAGTGCTCTATGCCTATTTATCTGTTTGAATATCCACACCTTTGTCTGCTTACCAGTTCAAATGCTATTGTGTTTGTCTAAGCTGCTGTCTTAGTTACTATCTTGATTGCTGTGACCATAAACAACCTGGGGAGGAAAGGGTTTATTTGGTTTATACAGTCACATGATAGTATTGAAGGAAGTCAAAGCAGGTACTCAAGACAGTGGCATCAGGGAGTGAAGCAGTAGTCAGGGAGAAATGTGCTTGCTGGCTTGTGCCTGAGGCTTGTTTAGCCTTTTTCTTTATCTTCTCAAGACCACCTTGTCCAGGGATGGACTACCCACAGTGATCTGGTCTCTCCCACATCAGTAATTAATCTAGAAAATGCTCCAGAAGCTTTCCTAGAGGCCAGTCAAGTGAAGTTGCCACTACCCAAATGACTCTAACTTGTGTCAAATTGACATAAAATTGGCAAGGACAGCCATCATCCTATTTTCTTCTTTCTGGGTCTCTACTACTTTTTCATCAAATGAATGTAAACCTCATAAATCCTTCAATCTATTTTTATATTATTTAAAAACCCACAATTATGTTTTGTATATGAAATATGTCCCTCTCCCTGGCAAATGTTGTAATATGAACGGTGGGGCTGCATCCCCAGCACCCCTGGCTAGCTTATGCCCGAAATATCAACACACAAACTGTATTCATTTAAACACTGCTTGGCCCATTTCTATCTAGCCTCTTCTAGGCTAATTCTCACATATTAATTTAGCCAATTTCTAATCATCTGTGTAGCACCGCTAGGTGCGCTTACCGGGAAGATTCTAGCCTACATCCATTGTGGGTTGGAGCTTCATGTGTGCGCCTCAGAGAACAGAGCTATTGTGTCTACCCGGGAGAGCAGAGCATGTCGTCTCTGAGCTCACTTCCTCTTCCAGCATTCTGTTCTGTTTACTCCTCCCACCTATATTTTAACCTGTCAGGGCCAAGCAGTTTCTTTATTGCTTAACCAATGAAATCAACAGATTGATATATGACACTCCCACATCAGGCAAATCCTCAATGTAAATGGTGTTCAGGATAGGGCTACAGAGAAGCAGGGGAGGGGTCTGATTTTATGAATGGATTCATCCACCAATGATTTTAGCGCATTATTAGGAGGTGATGGAAACATTTGGACATGGACCATGATCAATGAATTATTACTTTGACATATTAATCTTGTCCCCTGCTTTTTCTTTTCTGTGACTCTCTGCTTCCTAGCCACCATAATATAACTCTCTACCACAGGCTTGGACTGCAACATTTACTGACTCAGCCATCTCCCCAGTACATATTTATACAATTTTCAAAGCAATATCTACAAATAGCTATTAGTAACATAAAACAAAATACATAATATTATAGTAAATCAAAATATGAAGTACCACATTTGATAATTATCATGATCAAAAAAAGATAAGGTGTGGAGAAAAGTGAACTCTTGAATGGTTTGCAGGAAATTACATTAGCACAAATAATATGATAAACACTTTACAGAGCTTAAAAAGTTAAAAAGAAAACTGTTGTGTTCTTTAGCAACCCCACTACTATGTACACAGGAAAACAAAAATTAAAGGTGTTGGTGAAGCATACAGATTCCCATATTGATTATACCATTATTCACAATAACCACAAGATAGAAACAAATGAACAAAAATCTTATATGTCTGTAGCATGGTGAATAAAGAAAATGTGGTACATCACAGTGAAGTACAATGGAACCATAGAAAGAAAAGAATACCAAGACATACAGTAACATGGATTAAAATGGAGGTCAATATGTCAAATGAAATAAGTCAAGCGTAAAAGGCAAGTCCTATATGATCTCATTCGTGTGTGGAATGTACAAAGAAGAAGATAATCTCCTAGAAATAGAGAATAAAATGCTTGTCACCAGATGCTAGTGAAATGAGAGGAGGCAGAGTAGGGAAAAGATTGTTTGCTGGGTGCTAAGTTTTAGTGAGATGGAAGAAAGAAGCCTTGCTGCTCATTGCTCAGTGGGGTGACTAGTGCGAAACAACAAAACCATGTGTAGACACATGTGTAGACATGTGTGTAGGTAGATATATCCTGATGCTTTCACCATGAAGAATGTAACTGTGAAGATAATGTTTGCCTTTATTGAAATATTGTACATTATATGCTTGTATTGAAATCATATTACAGCAACATAACAGCACATTTTTAAGTATCAGTTAATTATCCATATTTGCAAATAACAGAAGTTGGCTTTAATAGTTATTTTCACTGTGGTTAGTTGTTTCTTTTTTGGTCTGTTTAATCACCCTCTTTTGAAAACATCTTTAAAACTCCTTTTGATGATTATAGGATATTAAGAGAAGTAGAGAAAAGCTTGACATCACTAACATATCTGTAGCAAATATATTTTTTTGGACACTGCCCATGCCAGTTTACTTTTATGAAGAATGTTTTGTTCATAAGTTGGGATTTAAAAATTTCTAAACATTATAGAAAAATAGAAACATTTGAGCTACAAGTTATTTCACAAAAATGTATGATTCCATACTTAATCTTGTTCAGTTCTTTTTAAATTGTATTTTAAATTTTGTGTATATGTATGTATTGTATTTACAGTGTTTCTCCCCCTCCCTTTGAACTGTCCTTGTCGTATCCCTTTCAAATCCATGGCCTCTTTTTTCTTAATTATTATTGTTACACACACACACACACACACAACTAAATACATAATTATAAGTTGAGTCCACTTAATGCTGCAAGTAATTGTGTGTTTTTCGTACTGACCCCTCAGGATTAGATAACCAATTAAGGATTTCATCCCTGTGGACAACAGATTGTCCCCTTCTCAGCAGTCATTAATTGCTCAGAGCTCTTCATGGGGCTCCATGAAACTCCCCCCATCCACATTGTCATATCTATTAGTTTTGTCCTTGTGCGGTCTTGTTTAGGTGACCATATTGTTGAGACACCATGGCTGTAGCTACAATTTCACAATACACTTCCAGTTCCTTTGGTTCTGTCCTTCTTGGCTCATCTTCTGAGATGTTCCCTGAACTGTGGGTACAGGGTTGTCCTGTAGATATTTAATTGTGGCTGAACATTATTTCCTGAATTTTGACTACCTGTAGATCTCTGTGATGGGTGTCTGTTGCAAAAGGGAGCTTTTTTGATGGGGGCGGGGTGTGATAGCCTTATCTGACTGGAACCAGGCAAAGAGTAAGAACCCTGGGTAAGGCCTCTGGGTTGGATATCATGATGCCAGGAAAAAGTCCACTCAGCTTGTGAAGACATACAACTGAGAATACAATCGAGGATTGGGAAATGCCCTTGATTAACTATTTAGAATTACCATATTATATATATGAGGGCTGGGAATGTAGCTCAGGATCTGAATTTCACCTCAGCAGCTCATAAACCAGGCATGCCTATAGTCCCAGCATTTCAAAAGTGGAAAGATGGAGATCAGAAGTCTAAAGTCATCTAGACAGTGAATTCAAGACTAACCTGGGCTACATGAAATCTTGGCAAAAATAAAAATAAAGCAGTGTAACTGAATGAAGCAAACAGAGACATTGGATTGGAGTTCTAGCCTGCAGAATTATATGGCACAGGCATCCTTTTAAATACACCTTACTTGGTTGCTATTTATCATCAAACAAACCCTAATGTTTATAATGCATGAATACTTTAAAATAAACTAGTGTCTGAAACAGAGCTGTGTTTCTCTGCATTCACTTAGCTACTGATACATTTTTTTTCAATGAATGAAGCAGATCTGAGCACATTCAATAAAGGAAAGCAAAAATTACCAGGTTTGGACTTCCCTTCACAGCCAGAAAGATTCTGTTGAGTCTGCCAGCAGGGGATTTTGCGTATTAATACCCCACCTGGAAGAGCTGACATGTTGAAAATGAGATTAACACTTCCCCGTTTTACATTAACTAAGGCTAAAGTGTCATTTGCCTTATCAGGAGAAAATATTCAATGCTGAAGTGATAGGGTTGAGAACAAGGTATGGTTTTAAGAAACATGTTAAAATATGAAGTAGGATGTTTGCTGTGGTGTCGTGCTTCTTTGAACATAAATATCCTGCAAGGATAAGAGTCAAAATAATGATGACTCAAAGACTAAATATAAATACACATAACATCCCAACTCATTTCCAAGCCAATGCCAACTGACACAGTAAACAAGTTTTTAGTGCTTTAAGTATTTTTAGAAGTAGCACATGAGTCCACTGTGTCTAAGGCACTGATTCCAGAGTATTTGTTTCCAATTCCAGAGCAGCCCAGAAACAGAAGAAAGTGATTTAGTCATTCCAATATAGGTAAAACTTCACAATCCACCTTGTTATGATTTTATTGAATTTTGATATGCATGATATATATATCAATATATCAAAAATTTCTAATAGAAGGAAGACTTCAAATCACTATCTGATCTAAATGAAAACAGGGTAGCACACAAGGGTCAAGAGTGGCCTTCTCAGGCTCAGGAGGTTGGGACATCAACTTCACTCAATAGCCTCTCTGGGTGAGACTAGGTGCTGATAGAGAAGCTGCAATAGAGGAGGTAAGTTCTTTGTGTTCCATGACTCAGCGTGGAGTTGTGCAGGAAGACAGCAGCCATATACAGAGTAGAAACCCACTCCAATAGGGGACTGAAGAGAGGCGTAAAGAGGACAGAGAACTGCTCTATGAGAATCTGGCTATATTCCCAGAGGTACAGAGTAAGGTGTTAACAGGCGAGAGAGGAAATGATGGGCGTCAAGGGAATGTGGGACTTCGTGGTTAAACAGGCAGGTGACATGTATCAATAGTAGTGGTGTTATTACAGAAAGGACTGTAGCATATCCACCTTTTACCGAAAACAGTGTGTAAACTGAAATCATAGGTGGTGAACTAGCCAGCTTTCCTTTTTCATTGTAACAAAAAGGTAAGTAAACATGAAAAGAAGGGCTTGTTTTGACTCAGATGTCGAAGGCTTTCATCCATGATCTATGTTCTCTCCTACTTTGGGCCTGGTAGATGGGTGTGGTGCAAAGAAAGAGGTCTCTCCTGGCCAGGCTGGGGAAAGGAAAAGAAAGAGGAGGAAGCTGTGATTCTTATAGTCCCCTCTGAAGACTTAAAACCTCCCTACAGGGCTCACTTTGAAAGGTTCTATCACTTCTAGTAGTGGCCACACGGGGGGGGGGGGGGGGNATTCAAGATTCCATATGATAGCAAATGAGAAGAAAGAGAAAAAGAACCTGAACTTTATTCTGATTGTTAATCATCTAGTATACAAATATTAAAAATATGACACACTGGTGGTTGTTGTTTCTGTTTATATCAGACTGTCCAATTTGTACCATCTTTCGGAGTCTCAGTGAAAATAAAGAAAGGTGGGAAGGGACAAAAACACATCTGATTTTATCTTTTTTTGAGGAATGCCAGGCATATGAAGTTGAAGAATGTTCTAACTATTTTGATTTATTGTCCCAAAGTGACACTGGTCTGTACTATTCAACATGAACTGGGAGGACAGACAGCTAACATAACACAAAGTAAGGCAACTTGATGCTTCCCCAAGAGAGGCTGAAGAGGTCTTGCTTGTGGATAAGATGATACTAGTAATGATAGCAAAAACAAAACAGTGCAGGGGTGGGTGAGAAACGAGTTCCCATGATTGGGGTGAGATAGGAAGAAATGCAGAGATAACCTTTATAGGTGTTCCAGGAGGATTTGGGAGTGATACAAAGTAAGGACCACTGGGCCGCAAGGTGGGATGTGCAAAGACATCCCGGCAGTTCTCAAAGATGAAGGAGCATGCACATTGCATCATCAGGACCACGGAGAACAAATCCTCCCAGGAAGTCATGTCTTTTTGTGTTAGATGTTTTGCAGCTGAGTTGGGGTGGGATTTGTTGGGGGGGGCAGTGAAAGAGGAGGAGAAAAATCACTGAGAAGAATTAAACAGTCTGAAAGGAGGGGAAGACTATGAAGGTAAATGTTTGCCTCTCTGCTACTTTGTGTCTCTTGAAATGAAGCTGGATTTGAATAGTGCTGCCTGTGTACTGTGGAATGTGGGCATTGTGAGCAAATTGACTGTCTCAGATGATTTGACACATTTTGATTTCTACTTAGGAAAATATCTGTTAATCCTATTAGAAAGAGAAGGAGAAGGGTCCTGACTAGAAAGGCAAAAGATCAAACTCCTTCCCTTCTTGCACAGGCTCTCCCCATCCCAGCTATTAAAATCTCTGCTATTTCCAGAAGACCTCATGCCTCATCACTGACCTGCTTGGCATGACATCAAAATCCCTTCTCCACCTCTTCATCTCTTGCCTGGCACTGCCAGGGAGCAAGACAGGAGTGCATGGCTGCTGTCTCTGTGGCAAATGACAGGAGAAAATAAATCTTATTTTATGCCTTTCTCTTAATGTAATTTTCCTTCTTCCTTCCCTTTTTTCCATTCTTGTTTCTATGGTTCACTATTTGCTAATATCCAACCACAGACCATTCTTTGTGTTTGGCAGAGGAAGCAGTTTTATTTTCTTTTATTTTTTATTTTTTGCTTTATTTTCTGAGTTGTTTTTATGGAAGTAATTTATTTATTTATTAAAGATTTCTGTCTCCTCCCCGCCACTGCCTCCCATTTCCCTCCCCCTCCTCCATTAAGTCCCCCTCCCCCGATCAAGTCCCCCTCCTCATCAGCTCAAAGAGCAATCAGGGTTCCCTGTCCTGTGGGAAGTCCGAGGACCACCCACCTCAATCCAGGTCTAGTAAGGTGAGCATCCAAACTGCCTAGGCTCCCACAAAGCCAGTACGTGCAATAGGATCAAAAACCCATTGCCATTGTTCTTGAGTTCTCAGTAGTCCTCATTGTCCGCTATATTCAGCGAGTCCGGTTTTATTCCAGGCTTTTTCATACCCAGGTCAGCTGGTCTTGGTGGGTTCCCAATAGAACATTTCCATTGTCTCAGTGTGTGGGTGCACTCCTCGCGGTCCTGCGTTCCTTGCTCGTGCTCTCTCTCCTTCCGCTCCTGATTTGGACCTTGAGATTTCAGTCCGGTGCTCCATTGTGGGTCTCTGTCTCTGTCTCCTTTCATCGCCTGCTGAAGACTAATATTCAGGAGGATGCCTATATGTTTTTCTTTGGGTTCTCCTTATTTAGCTTCTCTAGGATCACAGGAAGCAGTTTTGTTTGGTAACTCCAGGGGGTATAGGGTATCTATGATGTTGTCTAAACCCAACTTCCCCCAGGAAGGTTAACTACCTCCATCCTTCCCTCATAGGGGAAAAATGCCAACCACAGACACCCATACAAGCCACCCTCTCTATAGAAAGAAAGCAGATCCGTTGTTGCCTGGAAGAACTTTTTATCCTCACAATGATGTTATCTCCATGTTGCAGTTCAATGTTGGGTACCAGGAAAAGTTATCTAGAATCTGAATCTACAGAGTGTAAATTATAGATGAGGGAAGCCTTTTTCCCCTCTAACCCCTTTCTGGGTGCTGGAGCAGCATGTTCGCCTGATCAAAGGCCTGCTCATCTGTCTCAAGAGCCAGTGCAGGAGCCCAGCATGCACCTAGAAATATGCACTCACAATCCTAGAAAACGGTGTTCATTAAACTCCACAGGCAGGTCCTCATCCAGAATCTGCTCCATGCCAAAACAGCGTGCTGCTGTTAATCCCCTTTATAGATCAGGCAGTAAAATAAAGAGGGTGGGGCTGAAGGGCAGGGAAGTCTGCACACTTGTTTGGAGAAGAAGAAAAGGGAAAACACAGGGATTTTGTGTTCTCTCCTTTATGTTGAGAGTTGCCAGGACTGGCCAAACCACGGAGAGACACAGGGCCTTTTAGCGTTCACAGCATTTGCTCTTCCACAGGGTACGGGCAACACCGGAGTTTTGAACAAGATCACATAAATGTCTTTCAAATAGTGGCACATGGCCATTTCTGTATTGCTCCTCTCTTTGTGTGCTAAGGAGGGAAAATGACAATCACAACTGGCATTACTGAGCACTTAGTAGGTGCCAGGCAGGTGGTGTGCTACGTGTGCAATGCCATTTTCTTCTCTAAGATCCCTGGGCAGTAGCTATGACGGCTGGTGATGTCACAGTTTAGAAAGGCAGAGAATCTTGAAGGACTAAGTAGCAAGACTGGGATTTGAACCCGAAGCTTCCAAAACCTCACTCTTAACTTCTCTGTCATAATTCTCTCTATAAATAGTTCCCTTTGGTTTTTGGTTTTCATTTAAGATTTTAGTGACTGCTCCTTAATAATAGTTCTGCTTTTATCCGAATCATTACAATTTTCTGCAATCAAACCATAGGATTTCTTAGAGAGAGTGCCTGTGTCTCTCTTACCTCTGCATACCCCTGCAGCTCTGAAAACAAAGCCTGCCCAGAAGGGGAGCTAAACAATTATTTGTTGAAACGCACTTTACATTATATCTGTATCTAAATAAAGCTCTCTAAACAAGTTCACTTCCCCAGCACCGGGGTTTTCCTCCTCCCTGCAGCCATGGCCTTCGTGTTTTGTTCTCCAAAGGTTGGTTTTGAACTGGAAGGACATTGCAGTTGTCTTGTCACTTAGCGTGATTTGAAAGTGAGAGCCGGTGTAGTGCTTTCGCCTGCCCTCAGCAATCAGGCCTCACACTCAGAGGCTCTGATTGTAGCAGTTGCCTTATTTGCATTGACGAGGATGAGCCAGCTGCTGGAGCACACAGAACTGCACCTGACACAATCACTGAGTTCAGGATTAGCGAGGGGAATCAGGAATCCACTGAGCTGCACGGCAATCTCGGCCCCACATTAGAGTCACTCATGCAAAATGACCCAAATTTGCAATGAGCACAATTAGCAATCCAAAGATGCATGCTAATTTTTGTGGCCTAATATTTTCTACGTTTCTGTAAATTGAAAATAATAAATATGCCCTTTCCTTGATGAGTTGGGACATAAAAATAATTCAGAGGACTAGGGATCTCTAGGAAATGTGCAAACCCCAGAAAATTTTCGACTTCTTTGGATAACTGGCCACCCTGCCCAAGTTTGCCATTAAATAGCTTTGTAATGTCATCACCCGCTTTTGAACTAGTAGGCAACGGTTATATGTGAGGGAAACATAATAAATAAACAATAGTTATAACACATGGGAAAGAAAGAATTAAAAGAACAATTTGGAATTTTATACTAAGAATTAATATTTTTGAACCTATATTTGGGTTGCATATTACCACAGATACAGTTCAGGTATCTCAGAGTCCTGAAAGTACGAGCAATTGTGCAGGGCTTTTATTTAAAAGATTTTGTAAATCAAATCAAATCAAATGTTATCAAACCTTGGGCTGTGTTTCTGCATGTTGACAGTCTATAGGTATTGAAATGCTCACCTATACTTTGGGGTGAGGGGGGGCACATTTTATAAAAATTGAATAAATGATCATTCGAAGCAAAAGCATGCAGTTCAAAAGCTAAACCTCCCATTGGAGAACAGAAAATTTAATGAGCTTTTAATGGAATGCAATGCTCAGAGTAGTAAATTATTTGTTAGTTGACGATGCAATCAGCATGCTGATTAAGGTTGCTTGGTTTTTTACTAAACATTAACTGAATGAAAACGGGTAGTCCTTGTTCTGCTTGGGGGGCTTTGAGGGAGCAAATGGACTTTCAGAGCAGAGATTGTCAATAAAGGTGAGTGCACTCCAGGTGTCATTTGAATATGATGATAAAATACTAGTGATAAATATTTAAAAGCATTTTAAATCCACAATGTTCGTCTAGTGTATTGTGGACTCTGTTTAAAGAGACAGTGGGCCTTAGCGGGCCTAACAACGGTCCTTCTATCTCTCTAGGAAAGGATAACTAGATCTGTTATTTTCTATTGCAAAAGGAAAAAGAGGGTGTGCTTTGAAAATATAAAGGAGCGTAGATTCAGGGACTAGGAACTGCTTGGGAGTTTGGAATGTTAACCTAAAGGGGGGGTGGGGGGAGGAAGAGAGGAGAGAGAGAGAGAGAGAGAAAGAGAGAGCGCAAAACAAAGAAAAATATTCCTGCAGGAAATAAAAGAAAACATGTGCTTGTCTGGATAGATTGAGATAAAAATTTAATTAAGCAGTTTCAATTTTCTGATGTTTTAAAATTATTGCTATTAGAATATTTATAATTTTAAATTTGTAAATGATGGCATTCTGGGGGACACGAGCATTGTGAGTCTGACATTATATGTACTCTGATTTATTGGGTCTGAAGGTTTACAAAAGAACAAGAACAAAAACAGGAAAGAAATTGTGCAATTTTTGACTATTAAGGATATTAATACGGAATTTGCTAAAATGAATCTTTTGCTATGTGTTAGTCAGTTTTTATATCAGTCTTAATTTGTTTATAGTAGAGGTTTTTTGTTATTAATTCTGTTTAAATCAGTGGGTTGATTTTTTTCCTTTAAAACAAGGGTTTTTTGTTTATTTGTTTTTCTTCCTGCCAATTGAAGAATTGTGGGTTTGTAAGTTAATTTTCTTCAAATAGCTACAAAGTTCTTTTTCTATAAATCCCAATTAGTTTCATCATTGGTGATTCTCTGGCAATGATCAGGTACCCTTAAAATCCGATAAATAAGTACCTCTCACTTTTAACCATTCCTGTTTATGACCCAAGAGGTTAAAAGCCTTTGACTGGTATTTGACTTCTGACCTCATATAAATGTTATCTTATCAGTCTCTGCTTGTTAACTTGTATTGAGTGCTTGTCCCTGATGGCTTTAGATAAAGGGTTGTGGTTTTTTTTTTTTTAAATATATTTCCTATAGGAACTAAACCATTCACATTGTTCTGTGCCCAGTGAACTCTAGTCTACACAGCTGTGAGGGAAATACTAGCAAACACCAATTATATTTTTATTTATTTTAAATCTGCATTATTTTAAATTTGGTTTTATGGATGGGATTTTGTTATTAAAATACATATTTACTATAATTAATGCTAGTAATTCCTAATGATCATAATCCTTCAGTTTGTTTGTCAAGAAGCTGCACAGCTTCATATTTTCTCTTAAAAATCAAAAGAAAAAAGAAAAACAAAAAAAATATCTTTGCATTTTGTACTGGTGTGAGATGAGTAGAAAGATAATTTATGGAAATCTTGCCTCCCCAGACTTCAGAAGTCTGCTTAATGAGAGAGTCATCAGTAAGCTATATCTTTTTTTGAAAACCAAACAGGCCGTGAATAGTGCCTTTGTTAACCTTTGGGGAAAGATATTCAGGTCCTCCTTTACCTTCCATCCTGAAAATTAAGAAAACACTGAGCCTTTGATTTTATTTGCAACTGTGTGTGGTGTTCCCAGATTCAAGTGTGCATGTGTGTGAGTCTAGACTTTGTGTATAAGCCTAATGCATTTGAATGCTTGCATTTTAATCTTTCCACACCTCCATGGCACCGAGGATACTGCAGGCAGACCTTGGTGCCTTGGAGAGGCTGCTTCATTTGCTAAAGAGCTGCAGTTTGGTTCCCAAACAAATTATTACATTAATCTCTATGTGGAAAATAGGCTGTTGGGAGGGGGAGGAAAGGAGAGGCAGCCATCTTGGAGTCATTCTGCTTTGTAGACTGATTCTTTCTTCTGCTAGGGCTCAATAGTTGGAATATTATCTTTATTTTTAATTGGCCCTCAACATAAAGCAAGAGGCATATTCAAAAGACCTTTGTATTTGTGTTTGGGGTAGAAAGAAAGTCGTAACCTCTTTGTACTTTAAATAATAACTACGACTATAGACAAACTATGCCTATTATTCTGTACCGTTGTAAATAAATAGACATAAATGAAGCATATGCCACAGCTTGTAAGAGACCTGCACAGAATCTGCACAGGGAAACAAATGTCTATTTGGACCATTCATTTACTGCTATCTAAAGGATTAATATGTCAGCAAAGTTATCTGCCCTGCCTCCTCCCTCGTCTGTCCTTTTTCCTCCCCAGACATACTCTCACAGGCGTGCACACAGACACACACGTTCAGATGCCCCAACACAGTGACATGGCAACTTTGAAACTTTTCTGAAAACAGGGATTCTCTTTTTCTTAGATCATAGCTATTTATGTGAGTGTAAACAAAAAGACCAGCTTTGTAAATTTCCCATTTATTTTCGTGTGCATGGAGAGAGGCTGGTGCTCTGTGATGTCTCCACACTGTGTTCATCCTGCTCATTTTTCAGCAAAATACAGGTTTGATGCAATTTGTCCCAACTTTTCACTTCAATTGTTTCTTTTCTTCAAGTGACTAGAGTTTAAGATCTGCAAAACCAAAGGAAAAAGAAAAACCGCTGCAGGGGGAAACAAACCAAGCCCCAAAGTGGAGCTGGCTGGCATTCACTGCTCTCCACAGTTTCAAATGTTTTCTCTGCAGTTTCAACACAAAAGCGCTTCCTCCCCTATTTTGATGTGTTAAAGAGAGAGGACACATGGAAGGGGAGAAAGAAGAATTTGGAAAGCGCAGGGTGGGTGACCATTTCTCCCTTCAATGGCCAGCATGATCAGCAGCAGGTAGACACTCTTCAGTTTAATATCAATTTAAGGTTTGTTTGTTTTCTTAAAATGGAAATGGAATATAAGTCGAGTTTAAGCACATTATCAAATCCTCTGAACTTTTATTGATCAATGTCACCTCTCTTTTATATATTTAGAAGCCCACACCAATCACTCTGCTGTCCCTGAAATCAGGAGAACAAGTTTGCTATGTTACCCTGAGAAGGGCGTGAGCAGTAACAAACTATTGTCCAATTCAGATATTTAACTGAAGAAACTGTAAACCTTTACTCCTTTGATGTTACTAACCCGAACCAATTTTCCTAAACAGTGTTACCTACAAGTTTATAAAATTGAAATAAAGAAGGATTTAAATAGTAAGTAATAATTCAAAACACTTATACTGTATTAACTAAATTTTCTGAATTAAATTTCTGGGTTCTTTCCAAATGGACATTGTATACTGATTGTCTTTATAAAATAACAATTTAAATCTATAACTAGATAATTTTTAAGCTAGTGAAAGATAAAGAACCTTCCATATTGTTCTGTAATTCATGTTTTTAATATATGATCCTAAGTTTTAGTTACCTTGGAAGAAAAAAAGTGTTTGCTTACACTAGTTTCTATAGCATTAGTAGTTGGAAACTATTGTAGTTAGAATAGGAAGATGAACACTAAGGGCCTTCAGTTTTTGCATGGGTTGATCTCCTTATTAAACTATCTGAGAATGTGTTCAATTTATTTCTCACGTGTTCTCATGTTTACCAACTTACTGGAAGATTATATTAGGAGATACAATTCATTTGTTGCTTTAGAAGCCAAGCTTTCCCTGTTTGGAAAATGCAGAGATGTGAAGGACCTTTTCGTGTTTCAACAGAAAGTTGAGAACATGAAGTCAGAAATACTCCCTCAAAATGTTGAGGGCCAGGTTGCTGCTGTCACTTCCCTGTGCGGACTGGTGCAGATGGGTGCCCAGCACCGTTTGCTCTGTTCTTTCTTTTGTGTTTTCTTTATTTCTGTAAATTGACTATGCCCTTTCTTACTAGTTCTCTTGGTTTGGCCACACTCTCCCTAGAATATTTTCTCCATCAACCTCAGAGCTTGTTTGGGGTTTGCATTGCTGGTATTTTTCCTTACTTTCAAAACTTTGGGATTCAGACTTGAAGAGCTAAGGCATTTCTCTGGGCATACTCAGATTCCACCCAAGATCATAGCTATGCTTATAACATTATGGAAAAAGTGAAAAAATGATATCCACAAGCTTCTGATACTAAGGGCACAGCCTGGACATTCACCTTGTCTTCTTCCTCTTGGCATCATCTGCCCTGAAGAATGAATATATTCATCCCTAAGGTTGCTGCTTCAAAGTGACCAGTCAGATGCTAACAGGTCAGCCGCTATCCTGTTGGACAGAGGGTCCATAAATCAGAGAAGGGTTGGTCTGGCTGAAAGAGGAAGGTAGTCCAGCCGGAGGGAAGCCCCTGTAAATCTCTCCAGGAGCTTTGTTCTTAGTAGGGGATGGAGTGGGGGCTGGAGTTGGGGTAGCCCTGGCTGGGGTTGTTATTAATGCCGTGGCCCTCCTGCAGTGGGTGCTAACTTCTTGTGCATGAGAACAGCCTCCACCCATCCCAAACATCGGCTGCTTGGAAAAGTCAAGCACGGCTGAGCCCTGATTTTCATTTAATAGTCAAAACCAAGATGCATTTGGACCATGATGATAGGACAGCTCCCTTGAAAAGATTATTTGAACTACAAAGGCATTCATTTAGGGCTAGCAATGTTGCAAAAGGGCCTGCTAAAAATTAGCAGCCTGTCCTGGTATTCGGAGAGCAGGAGTGACAACTTACTGGAAGTTCTCAAGGAATCATTTATATTTCACACTCCACTAGGCAGCTGATTCGAGATTGTCTGTTAGCATAACAAAGGCTCTGAGCCTGTGAACTTCAGAAACCTTTCGACCTCTTAGCTGCTGGCATGAATAGCCCCCAGTCCTGCCTATAGAGATCTCCCAAAGCTCCCCTGTTCGTGGCTAAATTGTTAATCAGGGTAATTTAATATAGTTTTCAATATGCCTCATCTCTTATTGGGAAAGGTATTCACAGCTTCCCTACCCCTGAAAAAAAAAGTTCTTTTATTCAAGTGTGAGAGGGGCAGCTGCAGACAGACCCCCGTCTCTTGCTTCTCCCCCCACTCCTTCTTCCCAGCCACAGCTTTCTGAGCAGCAACTACAGGGAAGGGCCAGAAAGAGAAACTGGGATGGCATTCCCTTTGCAAATGCTCCACCCTGAACCTGAAACCTCGGTGCTGGGAAACAACTCAACAAAAAACCCCCAAGCTCAGCTGTAGCTAAGAATTCAGACCCACAGACACACACACACACACACAGACACACACAGCACACACACACACGCCACACCCCATTCTCCACCCTCCTTTTGCCACCACCCTTCCCTCTCCCTCCACCTCTCAGCTCAGCTGCTCTTATGGCCCTGACAAAATACACTAGACCCCAAGGCCTGCTCATTCTCCTTTCTGTCGTTCGTCAGAAGCGGCCCGCACTGGTCTGCACACTCCTTCACACAGCTACATCCAGTCTGTCCCTGCATCTAGTCTCAGTGCGGCTCCCTTGCAGCGTCAATTCACATGCACATTAGTTAGCTGAAGAGCTGGA
Organism: Alexandromys fortis; assembly: GCF_014885135.2. Lineage (NCBI taxonomy): Eukaryota > Metazoa > Chordata > Mammalia > Rodentia > Cricetidae > Alexandromys > Alexandromys fortis. The sequence goes on along the minus strand of NW_026067957.1, from coordinate 11,428,826 downwards.
GCACAAATATATTCATTTTAATCCAGTTAAGACCTAAGAGGTCTCATAGGATATTATTCAAGAGTTTGAAAACCAAGTCTAAAACTCAGATTTTGCTAGTGTTTCATCTCTGAGAGGCCTACAGTACGCCTTTCTTTCGCTTCCCACCAGTGCGTGCTCAAAAAATAAAGTGAATAATAAACCAATTGTAAGCAAAGAGGCAGCTGCAGGTGGATATTCTGCTAAATCATTGTGTTGTCTGCTTGGGTAGTTACTATGCTTCTTGTGCCTATGTGCAGATTGAGAATTTTATACAAAGAAAGGAAAAATCCAGAGTCACTCTTTGTGGGTTCTTAAAATTTAAAAAAAAAAAAGGAAAGATATAGTGTCTTAATCATACATTTAACATTTCTATTTCATGTAAGAATTTTAGGCCATTTCTAAATCATATTTGGATATGTCTGGACTGCAGTAGCTGTGATTTTCCATGGGGTTTGTACTCTGTATTTGTGTGTGTGTGTGTGTGTGTGTGTGTGTGTGTTAAGGCCTTGTGTCTTACACCATTTCTTGCCTGTGTCAGGTTTGGGTAAGGATGCTTGCCTCTCGGCTTCCTGATGCTGGGTAAAGCCAGGGTCTAGATCTTGAAATATTATCTTGACTTTTCTCCAGGTTGGAGTGGTTCCTCCTGGGGTTGGCACACTTGTTTCATGTACTTGGTATCCTAATCTCTATCTCCAAGCTGCTAGGAAGGTGGGAGACAACTCTGTTCATAGCACCAGGAGGGGCTATTCAAACCCCAAGTCAGAAGTGCAAAACCAGACCCGTTCCCAAGAACACAGAACCACTCAGTAGTCCAGCTTCTTACCAAGTTCATTTTTCTGCATAGTAAAAGAAAATGGGTTTCCTAGTTAGTGTAAGCATCAGAATAGTGTCTGTAGGTGACACGTTGAAATAGAAAACAAAATACTTGTGCATAGTTAGATTATGTCACCATCCTCGAACCTGTGTTTTTTTGGGGGTGGTGGTAGGGGATTGGGCAGTTTCATTTCAGCGTTGTGGAAGTTTTCACACAATGAGCATTTTTACCAATAATATATGCATTATTCATTTTAATGATATACATTTTATTTTATTCCTTTGGTAAGGATTTTCATTTTTCTTGATGTCTTAAACTAGAATATTTAGAAATATTAATTGGCAGCTATTGCAAACAAGTAGATAAGTATTGTTGATTTCCCTTTTAAAAAGGCAAACACATAGAATCACTCATTCACAAACTAACAGAAATGTAATTTTTATAAAATGTTTAGAGAGAATATACTGTAGCTTTAAACTCAAGAAAGAAAAAAAAACACAATTGACATTTTTCAATGCTTTTGCTTAACATTGTTTTCATTAGCCTTTTCCTCATTAGAATTTATGATCCATGTCCATCTCTATACTTTTACATTTCTGATTTCTGTTAAATTTTATAACAGAGGTTAATGAGTACAAAGGAACAGAGAGGCCTGTTTGCTTTCATCTAGGATGCTCAATTTTAAGGTTGTTTATATTTGCATTTATTTTTCTCCCCTGTTCTTAAATTATTAAAATTCAGTGAAATTAATTGTGTTGGAGTTAACTAACATGGGTATTAAAAGGAAGAATTAAATTAACCAGCACAATTCTGCTGAATTGCAATGTTTTCTTTGGCTTGGGCCATCTAATGCCCTCTCTAGTTTGGGTTTCATATTTGTGGAAGAAGAAGTATTGGGGGGAGAAGGATGTGTTTTTGGAATGGCTTTTGACAGGGGGAATGAACGCAGACACCAGAACAATTATATTACAATCCCATTGGGAATGCCAGCACCAAATTTAGCCAGACTGATGGGGCACTGTCTAGACGGTCCCTTTGTGTATCAGCTGGTTTCTCCCTGCTTTATTGCGTTGCCTGAATGTGTGAGTTGAACATGCATATGGATCCCAAACATAGCCATTCCTGCTATTAAACCTGCTTTTATTCGACTAACATTCAAGGGTTATGTGTTCCTACTGCATTCCCTTTACAGTATTTTGTAATTAAAGCACAGCTTTCACATTAGTGGCTTAACAAAGGCCACAAGACAAAGTAGATGGTTCCTAGGCTGTTTCTTTACATGAAAAAATTAACTGGGTAAATATTTTTGTCTTCCCCAACATGTCCACCTCCATTCTACTGAAATGAAAGAAAGCCAGAAAGATAAGACAAAAAAACAATGAGAAGAAAGAGGCAGAGTACATAAAAATTACCACCTTTCCTTTTGAAAAGGGCAAAGGAAAGAAAGAGTGTGTATTAAATGTTTACAGTGTAATTAACAGCAGTGTGTGTGAAGGGGATTACACCCCCACACTTTATTTGGTAAACCAAGTGGAGCCCAGTGATAGGGTTCTTATGGAGTCTCAGAAATAGATTCCCAAAGTCTTCTAAATATCCAGTCACACATTGCTTTCCTGTTGTTAGGCAGATAGGAAATCCCAGAGACATTTCACATCTGGGCAGCTGTCAGGATACTGTTCCATTTGTCAAGCTGGTGTAGGGGGCGGTAAGGCTTCCTTACAAGTGAACCCAGTATCCACACAAAAAAAATCACAGGAGTAGGGATGAACCTGAGCAGGGTGCACACTTCATGGGTGATAGTCCTAAGAATTTGAAATGAACACAAATTAATTGCTGCAATCAAAGAGTGAGAAACAATACAACTCATTAATGATGTTGAAAGGAGTTATGAGATCCACCTCTTTTAGTAAAAGGTTTATTAGCAAATTTTGCCTACTGTCACCAGGAACTGAAAAACCTAAGAAAGGGAAATTCCACAAAATATAAGTCAAACCTTTACCTCATATGAGGATCCCAAAGAACTCACTGTTTCAGCAGAGATGAGAGACAAGACAGCATCTCACAACAGATCACTTTATTAAGTACACATGCATAAATTATATTTGTTAAAATTATTTCCCCATAACCACAACAAAAGTGATAAAAGGTTTTATCTCAAGAGGAGAAAAAGAATTAAAGTTAATTATAGAAAAAAATAGATTTAAGTCATGGAATTTGGATTTAAAAACAGTGATTTTCAATGTTTTGTTGTTAGAAGTTAATAACTGCCAACTACTAAGGCAGTAAAGACTTTATCCATCTTTTGTGGATTAGATGTGGATGAGGGAGAGATATAGAAAAGCCAATTCTTTTTAATTTTATTAATAGGATGCATGAAGAGTGATCTGATTTTTTTTGTTGTTGTTGGTGGTGTGTTTTGGGTTTTGCTTTGTTTTTGGTTCAAAATATAATGTCACAAATCAACTATCCTGAAGTGCGCAGGGGCATCAGATGGGGGAAACTTCAAGGCTGGATAAGGGGACAGATTGTCCAGTTGACAATAAGCATGGAGGTCTTTGGTAGGCACCAAGAGGCATCAGTGTTAGCGGCCTTTGAGCCCAACTTTATTTAGCATGGTAGAGAAAAACATTGTGAAAGGCAGAAAGAGACAGAGAGACAGAGAGATGGAGAGACAGGGAAACAGAGAGACAAGCAAGAAAGGGGAGACACAGAGAGACAGGAGAGAGATAGAGAACCCAAACCACTGTAAAACAAAGAGTAACAGAAGAAAATTGGGTGGGTGGGTTGTTTGGGAATGGGTGGTATGCAGGAATACCGAAAAAGGAAAGAAAACAAGAGCAGAGAATGAATACTGTAAGCATTGTTTTAATCTAAAACAGAGATGTTTCCAGGAGAATGAGTTTCCATGGAGCTGAGCCAAAAATAATTGTAGAGCTTTCCTTGTTTTGTTTTGTGAATGAAGAGCATCTCTCTTCTGACAATGCAGAGCAAGAAGAAAGCAGAGCCCAGAGATTGAAGTGATGCCCCTCTGCCTCTGTACTTCCACTCCCCCACAGTGGCAGACCTTTCTTTCTTTCTCCTTCCCAATAACTATTGGCTTGGGGTTGTGCAAGAGAGAAGCGAGTGGCAGCACCTCCCAAAAGCTTAGCTGGGCTTTCTTTCCTGACAATCATTTGTTTGTTCTGATAAGGCCGAGTGTTGAAATGGAAGCAAGATTGGGGTGGAGTGGCAGGAATATATATTTTAGGTTCTAGAAATAAAACTGAGCTATTTACAACTAAGAATATTCCCCTGTTTGAAATATTTGAAACTTCTCATGGGGTTTATTTCACCAATTATATTCGTTCGCTTGTTTTTCATCATCAGTAGCAGGCTACACAAGGAAATGAAAGGATCCTCTCAATTTTCCTCCATTTTCTCTGTGATGTAAAATCTTCATCTTGGAACCATTTTTTTTTAACAGGGAAAAATATCATTTGTAAAAATAACTTGAGTTATGACTGAATTTTTGTGAAAGCAATAAAACACTCCTTTCAAAGGCAGAAACAAAAAGCTTATATAAATATGAAATATACAGGACTAACTGGAGGAGAACCCACCAATATTAATAGGCTTTGTGAGAGAGTAATCCTAAACAACTCAGGATTAATATCTAAACAGTATTGATTTTTTTAGAATAAACTGAATTACATACAAATCGCAGCATAAGGTTTTTTTTTTTTTTTTTTTTTTTTTTTTTTTTTCTGATCCAAACTTTTCACTTTAGGTGTAGTTCCATGCTAGAAAATGCTAATCCTCCAAGTAGGGCTAAAGACATAACCTGTGTCTATGTGATACATGAATCTGAGATGGCTCTTTAAAAATGATATATTTCCAATCCACAAGAACTAGTTCATCTTCTCTGTATCATATTTCACTAAGAAAAATTAAGATTTTGTTTTACTAATATTTGATCTGCTAAGTTCAAACTATTTAGAAGAACAGTGTAGAGTTGTAAATTTAATAGGCTAACATTAAATGACCTCAACCTGAGTTTAAAACAGAAGAATGTATATTATATTCATAGACAATGGTAACTAGCAGCTGAAAGTAGTAAAATTGAATACAATTTCCTATAGAACTTTTATAGATTAAATTTTGTCATGTTTTTCTGTCAACAACTTCAAATGTAGAGTACTTATCCAAAAAGCCAAAATTCTGTTATGTGGAAAACTTACTTTTTAAAGATGAGAAATGTCTTCATGGATATGAGATTTTTATTTGGAGATTTTCAAAACTTAGTTTCAATGTCAGTGTGAATATATTGTGTAAATATGTAAATATGAATCCTATGAATCCATATTTAACAAATCAGTTCACTTTTCTGCCTCTGAGCTCCCCTTTCCTCTTGTTCATTTTTCTATTAAAACCATTTTTCTTTCACTGTAGTAGACTAACTTTTGAAACAGCTTTATAAAACAAGACTGACAATTGTCTCAAAAGAACTTTTGGGAAACTTTGATCTATAACAAATGATTAAAAGAATATTTAAGAATCTAAAGTACTTAACAATACTAATAAAATCTCAACTCCCCAATTGAACCATTCTACTCTTTAAGAATAGCAGATAATTAATACTAATGAAAATAATTTATCTATACACTAAGCAAAATATGTACTTGCAAAAATATTGTTTCTGATAGGAAACATCCATTCTTTAAAATATGAAAAATACTAGGTATGGTAGTTCATACTTGCAACCCCAACATCCAGTAAGCTGAAGCAGGAAGACTGTGAGCCTAAGGCCAATGCTGAGTGTCCAGTGAGTTACATATTGGACTGCTCTATACAGTTAAATCTTGTTTCTAAAAGCAAATAAACAAACAAGCAGAAGGAACAGTGAAAATAAGTAACTTTCAATATAGCAAAAGATTTTACAATAGTTATGTCTGTTGGAAAAAAACTAGGAGATACAAACTATGCTGGGTTATAACAAGACCATAAAATAATTGAGAAAAAAATGTTTGTTTACTAAAATATTTAGGCTATAATAATTATTTATTAACAAAAATGCAATGTATCACACTCAGATATGTATTTACTTCGCAAAATCTAATTTTTATAAAAACTATAGATTTAAAATTGAAAATTATCCCAAATATATAAGTGATAACTACTGCTTCATAGAGTATATGGTATGTGCGCTGATGTTTCTATATTTTATAAGAACACATAGACATGTGTATACAGAAATGTTCAACACAGGTGTATTTTCCATTTGTTTACACTGACCATGGTATAATAAACAGATATGTAGCATTTGTAACTAACACAATTGTTTTCTAGCCCTAAATTACTAAAACAGATTCAGTTTAGTTCTTCAATTTACCACACTGGAAAAAGTTATATTTTAATTGAAACCCTACATAAGAGATGACCCAAACACAGGCTTATTGTTCTTTTGTTTTGTGGTGATGTAGAGCCGGATACAAGGCTGTGGGCAGGAAGCAACAGGAAGTTATTGAGAGGATTGGCCTGGAAGTTCCGATTCTCACAGGCTTCTTTGTGGGCTACAGAAGCCATTATGCCGTATAGATAAGATGTGTTGAACACGAAGATTCGAAAAAAGCCTTCACACCCCCGAAAACCCAGAAAACTGAGCTTCTGTACTCACTGGGCACAGCTCCCCGAATTCGCACAGGAAACCAGCTGCAGATAGCTTCTTCCAAGTCCGCGCTCAGATTTGTCGCTTTGTGTTGTAAACTCCAGGTTCTTTAACTGTGGCTTCAGAGCATGTTAAATGGCTGATATAAGCCTCAGCGCAGCTGTACTTGCTGTTCTGATCCGGGTTCGTTCATGGTGGTGGGGTTCCTTCAGGGACCTGAAACAGTCGTCATTGACAGTACGGAAACAAAATCTCCTTGGCTTCCGCGGAGGTTTGATGTGTGCGAGCGCAGAGTGAGCACTGAAGGTTTTGAGAAGAGTGACTTCTGTAGAGGTGTGCACATGTCAATGATGCGCTTTATAACACAGGAAGTGTGGGGCAATAGAAGTGATGTCATGTTAGCCTTTACCCTTTTCTATAGCTATCTCATATAAGTATCCAGCAATATTTATTGTAGCAATAGATGACTTCACATAAGAATGGCTGGTGAGCTTATGTGTCTATTTAATCATAATCAAGGGCTACCTGGAAAGCATAAAGTGACCCCCAAAAAGCACATCCTTGCTAAAATATTAGGAAAATTGATAATAGAGAAGATGATGGTGTCAGCTTGAAAACTCAACAGAAAATAGTAGCTATTGTGTGTGTGTTGCATACAAGCCTACGGCATTACATTCAGTATACAGTGTTTTGCCATATAAAAGAGGAAGTGTGTCCCTTGTCATGGTGACATAGCTGTGTTGGAAAAGTTTTATAGGGTGACTTGTTTCTCAGAGCACGTTAACCTTCCCACATGACTTGACTGGTAGAATCTCCCGCACAGTTAAAACCTGGTTTTTGTTTGTTTGCTTGTTTGTTTTGTCATACAACTTTGGAGTTACTTTTCAATGACTAGCTGTAATTGATTGTTTTGTTCATCTGTTCTAGAGCAGTCAGTGTTTGCTCTTCTACCTCATAAAATGCATCAATATTAGAGGCATGTGAAAGGAGTTTTGACCTTAGATAATTTATTGCTATATTGATTTGGGTCTAGATCTTTGCAAAAGGCACATATTCTATTATTGCTGAGTTTTTCCCTTGGAACAAAATGTAAGCATAAAACTGGAGGTAACCTGAACACCAAGAAGCCTCACCATGTGGGAATTACTCAGTGCACAAAGAAAACCGTGTCCAGTGGATTACAATGAATCAAGGGGCTCCCGGAGGACTTGGTTGGTCGTTTCATCACAGAAAACTTGCAATCAGCATTTGTGAGGTTGGTCAGACCAACATCTCAAACGGATTTCAAGTCATTAGAGAGCATCTAATCATTTTATGTCACTCAAGACTCTCCACAAACAGAAATCAAGTAACAGTGCCTCTTTTGGGCCTTTCTGCTTCCACCAGCCCCTCTCCAGCATTCTCTTCCAATCGTGTCTGTCTGGTGTCCTTTCAAATCTCTGTAATCCTTGCTTTCCCATGGTCCTCTTTAGTAATACAAAACAAACAAACAAACACCCCAGATTATTTAAAACAAATGAGTTTACACCCAAAATGCATGATTAGTGTATGACTTTTTATTGTTATTTAGGTAAAATATACCTGTGGCACCATATTTTTAAATTAATTGTTTCAGTAGCACATAGAATAATGGGTTTCACTATGCCATTATTTATAAATATAGATCTTTGTACTTTACTAATATTTGCCCCACATTAGCTTCCCCTTCTAATATTAGAATAATTTTAGAAACAAACTCCAGAAAAAATGTAGAATTGAAATGCTGTTTCATATTACCAAATTTATTTATAAATACACTCAATGGCAAACTCAGCAAGGCCCTTGTGAGACTGCTCTCATGTTCACCGATCCCAGGGTACAGAAAGAATTAACTTATTCAGGAAAACTCAAAGTCATAATTAGTCTTGTGAATTATAATAATCTGGTCTCATCCTCCATTTCTTTCTCACGTTATTCCCAGTGGGAGTTCCGAATGAAAAATGACAATGAAGTTGGGTATTAATAATGGCATACCTGTGAAATACGAGCGTTTTCCCATAATAAAACTGGAAATCTGTCCCTTCTTGGTCCAATATTTTTCAATTAAAAGAATAACATCACCATATTTTTCAAATTAAAAAAGTCAGTCATAATTTTTCAAAATAACTCAAACTAAGAAAAGAAAATAAACATTTTTCTCCACGTAAATTTCTTTTCCTCTTAATGTAGTTATACATATATAGCTATATTTAATTTTACTTTTTAAAAGTCTTAAGTGTCTAGCTTTGATAGTTTCCTCAAACTAACAGATATAATATATCAAGAAAGGAAAGAAGATGGAATCAGAAAAAAAGTTATAATTATTCTGAAGGAGTTCAGGTCAGACACTTTTCATAATCTGACTACTCAGATCACCAAAGAGTTTGTGATTACTATTTGAGGTGATCAATTATTTTAATATATGGAGATACATAAATTAAGAGGGAAAAATGCAATTGTTTGCAAGCCCTGAAATTTTAAAATATTCTCTGAAACAGAAGTGCATCTTTGGAGAGGTATAGTATGATGAACTGCTAACTAGTCTTAGGAAAACACAAGAGTTATAGTACAATGTAGTGCTAACTAGTCTTAGGAAAACACAGAAGCAAAGTGCATAAGAATTGGACACCCCATAAAGACCAAACTTATATAGCTACAGTAGCCCTAAAATTTAGAAATAGCTCATTAACAGGACAACAAATAAATTGTAGTATATTCTAACAATGGAATATTATTTAGCAATACAAAAGAATACATTACTGCATCTTACAACATCAAAGGTTTCAGCATAATTTATTTTGTGAAAAATAACAGTCTTGTAATAAAGGATGGGGAGTACAAACCGTATTTGTGAATGTCAAAGGAAATTCAGACTAACTATAGTAACAAAAGGTGGGTCAGTAGCAGGGAAAGGATGATGGCAGAAATTTGCAGGAGAAAGGAATTGTGAGTGACACGTGCTGATTTTCCTGACTAGTTCTAGAGTCATTGGTCTATACAGCTGTAGAATTTTAGATGATAGAGTGAAATATGAATATATATATATATAATCTCAGCAAATGTGTTAAACACAAAAGGAATGTGCAGAATGAGTGCCTCAACTAGTCAGAACACATAACAGTCACACAATGGGTTTTGGTGTTATTTGGGACACTGGGACCTTGTATAGTTTTGAAGAATTTGGGGATTCTGACTGTCTTTTGCATTCACTAACTGAGGTTATGGCTGCTGGTTTAATTGAAAACCTTTTTTTTTGTGTTTTTTTTTTATTATTAAAGTCAGTATATCCCTGAAAACAACACAAATTTTGATTCTATCTCTTGAAATATACTACAAAATGTGTGACTTAGAACAGTCAGTCAAACCAGTGTCCCAACACTGCTAAATGATTATTTGAGTCACAGTTAAACTGAAAGGTCCTTTCAATTTTAAAATTAAGGTCATCTTGAGAGAATAGGATCAATCTACAATGCCTTTTAATTTTATAATGGTGTTTGTCATGATGTCACATGATGGTTAATCTTGGTGTTGAACTTGACACACTTGAGAAGAGGGAATCTCTGATGAATTTCTTCTATCAGATTGGCCGTAGGCATGTCTTGGGCATTTTCCTGATTGCTCATTAACCCAGTAGGGCTCAGTCCACTGTGGGCAGTACCATTTCTAGGCTAGGGGGACTGGGAGGTGCAAGCAAGGTAGACAAATGTGAGAGAAGAAGCCAGTAAGCAGCACTCCACCATGGTCTCTTTCAGTTTCTGCTTCAAGCTCCTACCTTGAAGCTCTTACCACACTGTAACTTGTGAGATAAACTAGACTCTTTTTCTCCCCAGGTTGCACTTGGTCGGTATCTCATCACAGCAACAGAACACAAACTAAGACACTCCTCTGAAGAATTTTCTTCTCCTTTCATTTCCTACCATGTGTATAATTCAAACAAACAAGCAAGCAAATAGACAAAACGCAGAGTGGAAGAGTTTCCCTGAGGGGGGCTTATAGACAATTAACAGATATTCTCCGAACATGATTGCCTCAGACAGAAATCTTGAGAGTAAACTTAATTTAATTAGTTTCAGCCAAATTTTGTGTGAATCCACAGTAAGTTAGAGAAGCAGCACATCGAGTCTCTTCTGGTGTAGACCATGGCTACCTGAGGCTCTACCAAAATCCTTCTATGGCTCACTGTGAAGGAAAGAGATGTCTCCAGCTTGCTTCTAGTTTTAGTATGGGAAATACTATGTTTACTTATTGATGGAGGAAGGTCATTGGTTAATTATAATAAACCAACTGCTTGGCCTCATAGCTTAGAACATAGATGGGAGGAGTAAACAGAATAGAATTCTGGGCGAAAGAGGAAGTGAGGTCAGACTCTGCTCTGCTCCCGGAGAGACCCGACAGCTCTGCTCTCTGGAGCAGAGATGCCATGCTCAGCTCTCCCGGGTAGACCCAACCCAGGATGGACATAGGCTAGAATCTTCCCGGTAAGCGCACCTTGGGGTGCTTACACACATCTTTAGAAATGGGCTAGTCCAGGTGCGAGAATTAGCCTGTAAGGGCTAGAGTTCATGGGCCAAGTGGTGTTTAAATGAATACAGTTTGTGTGTTGTTATTTCGGGCATGAGCTAGCCAAGCGGCTGGGGTGTTGGGGATGCAGCCCCGCCACTCCTATTTCAACAACTTATAATTAAAATTTTAGATGAATTTCTTGAATTAGCTTGATCCTTAAGGAGGGGGATCCAGTTAAATCCAATCCACATGATGGGAGAACTGAAGCCTATCATTTCATACTCATAAGTCAGTAAAACAGAATTATCATTCAGTAGATAGAGTATCAGTAGACAGGTATCATTCAGTAGATAGCACCTGACATTACCTGGAAGGCAAACACTTTCTGTCTTGACATGTTATGGTTTAAATTTATTGCTCTGTTTTTACAGACATAAAGTTGGTTAGTAGAAGCAATTCTATTTAGACTGAGCTATTTATTAATTTTTTAAATACCCTCCCTTCATTTTGGCCAGAGTTGGTCCTCATTCACCATATTACTGAATATGAGATTTGCAATAGAGGTTGTCACAGAAGGCTTCTACGTCTCTCTTTCTCAACTGTGAGTCTTTAGTCATCCATACGACATACGACATGGTTCCGGGGGAGCACCTGCAGCAGTACAGACCATGGAATCCACACAGCCATCTGCCATAGCATGGGCCATGGACAACATCGTAGCCCTCTATGGAAAAAATATTATGCTGGAAAAAAATCTGCAATAGAAAACACTGCCGTTAAGTCTGAACCTGAGTAATAGCTAATCTTACATTGAGAAGCAGTTTACACTTGTATTTGAAGTTTTCTATACAGTTATAACCATGTTTCCCTTAACCCTGGACATTTTTGTTTTTCAAAATGGACTTCCTCCACTGGAAGACAGAGTGAATCAGCTTCCCTTCTGTTCCTTTGCACTTTCCCCGGTCATCCTGCTTTGCTGTTTCTGTGTCTTCTTTTTTTCCATCCTGTTGCCTTATTATTTACTCAATAATTTCTTTTCTGCCATTTTAAACCCTAGTCAGGGTCCAAGCCATTGTTCTAACAAGAAAATTACAGTCACCCTAGACGAGACCCCTAAGTAAGTTCCCCTGCAACATTGGGCATCAAACCCAGAGCTCCCCATGCAAGGGCAGCTCTAAGCCATTTAAATGAATGCCCATCCCCTCGTTATTTCTTGACTCTGCTTACCGGGTAAAACATTTTCTCAGATACAACAAAGATCATCCCTTTCTGTAAAATACCTGCGATGTTGTTTCCTTTTGTTATCTCTTTGCTAAGGATTTTAGCTTTAACAATGACCAGTTTATTGACAAATCAATCCCCAAGATTCCTTTAAGAAGTGCTAGAACTTTCTCTTCTGATTCCCAGAATTGTGTTTAATCAAACAGGATGAGTCCATTTCCTATTCCTCACACCACATGGGAAGAGATCCCAAATCAAGATGTTGGGAAGCTAATTATTAAAACAAAACCCTCTGCGGTAAGCTCCTAGAACGGAAGTTTCTTACAGGAGCCATTCCACAGGCATCTTGGACTGAGATACAGCAACCTGACTCCCAGTTGGCCAGACACTACACTCACTTCTCATCCTCCCCCTGCACCTTATCTTAGAAGAGATGTAAATTTATATCATATTCACAATAGTACTTTAGTGAAATTCCAGACATCTCTGTTTCTTAGCAGTAGCTTGGTTAAAGCTTACCATACCCATCTTACTGGGCTTTCTTCAGGACAGCTTACTGAATTTTTTTTAGGACTCTGTACAATGATCTATATTTAATGGGTTTTTTTTTTTGTTTTATTACAAACGATAAAGTATGTTTTAAAAGACACATTAAAAAAACCAAAGGACTATCAACTGTTGTAACAAAGTAATGTAAGTCGGGTGTGTATTGTGTGACACAGACCCTCTAATTTCTCACAAAAAATTAGATTAGAGTCAGTGAGTGGCTTCTAAATGATCCAGGGGTATGGGATACCTGTCTACACCAACCTCTTTGATCATGGAAATGAGGGAAAAATATCTTGTCTTTTTAGAAGACATATGAAAAAAATATCACTGGCCAAGACATTCCTACAGTATCATTAAGCATCACCCACATACCTATTCTCCAAAAATATAAAGATTTTTTTGAGTTCTCACTGATCTATTAGCATAGTCACTTTTTAATTTGCTGTTATAAGTAATTGCAATGGATTTATTAATTAATGAATGAGATAATCATTATTAATTACTCTTAACTGCATAAAATTTCATATGATATGCTCCATAGCTCTTTAATATCCAGAAAGATAGAATTCAGAGTTGCCCCTGAAGACAATGAACACACAAAATCAGTTGTGGACTGAATTAGAACAAAGAAATTGAAGTATATAGTGCTTGAAAAGGAAAAACTAAATAACTTCCACAAATGTTCATGGTTATTTATTAGGCATCAAGTCTAGCTATTTTAAATTAGAATAAGAAACATAATCTTGAATTCTACTTTATGTATAAATATGTAGAAATGTATTTTACTCATTGATTAGCCAATGATGATGCCCATATTTTTTTAAAAATTGTATAGATTGTAATGTTAGAGAAAATAAGTAACTATCTATTTTTATTTAAAATTTTATAAAAAAAATTAAGAGCTGGTAGTTTTCAATACCTAAAAGTCATGTTGGAGTTAATGTTGATTGGAAAATGAAACAACTCTTCAATTATTGAAATATTTTAGAATTTGCCAATCTCTATGTATTTGCTTTGCCTAAAAATTATTTCTTTGCTATACACATTATTTACCAGTCACTAATTATTTTTTTGTAGGCTATTTAGTATTTTATCCAAAGAATATGCTATGTCAATACTCTCTCAGGTAAGCAGAAGAACAACTTGTATAGTATCTTGATATGAATAAGTAGAAGTCTAATATAGGGAAGAATGATGTGGCCTAAGCCAACATCAAAAGTCGAGATAGACAACTGGGTGAGACCCAAGGTGCATCAGCTTCACCACAAGATGCTATTGATAAATATAATTAATAGAGTTTTAGTGAAATGACACAGACCAAAGCTAGAATTCAGAGAATGTGGGACAAAACTGGAAAGGAAAGAAATGGCTTGCCCTCACAAAGAAAATAACTATATTTTATATTTATCTCAGAATTAAGAAACACAATAATTTTATGCATTTAAAAGATTAAATAAAGTCTTTTGTCTCACACATCAGTCCTCTATTATGTCAAGATATTTCTATTGAAGTTGTTTGTTTTAAAAAAGTATATATATATATATATTAAATGATCACCACAAAATCTGAAGTAATAATGTAATCACAGACACCTCTTACTATCTGAGTCTAACCCACTTCTAACAGCTTAGGGAAAACAAATTTTTATATTCAAGATGGGAAAAGTTGAACATTGAGATGACTCAGTGGCTAAAGATACTTAGCACCAAGTCTGATGATCTGAGCTTAATTCTCAGGACGCACCTGCTGGAAGGAAAGAACTGACTCTCAAAGGTTGTCCTCTGACTGTCACTTGTTCACTGTGGAACACATGTGCCTCACCATCTCACAAATAAGTAAATTAAATATAATAAAAAACTAAACCCAAATATTTTAAAAGACAGAACCCCCCACATTTTGGTACACATAAATTCCATAATCAGCTCTTTTAAATGTTACTAGAATACTCTTAAATAATCTACAAAAGATGTTTGTGTCATATAAAGCATGTAATAGTTAATTATTTAATGCTTAATGCATCTCTTAATAAATGCATAGATTACATATAATATCAGATATGGCAGATATGGACTATATTTTATTTTTATGTTGAAATTAATATGTCTCTTAAGAAGATTTGTTTGTTTTATTTTATGTGTATTTGTGTGTAGGCAGAGGCCAGTTGTTCATTTCTTGGCAACCCAGATCTGAAATAATCACACATTAACCATATTAATTACAACACTGTTTTGCCAATAGCTTAGGCTCCTTACTAACTAATTCTTATATCTTAAATTAATCCATTTTTATTAATCTATGTATTGGCATGTGGCTGTGGCTTACTGGTATAGATCTAGGGCATCTGTCTTCTCTGGCAGTTACATGGCGTCTGTCTGACACCACTGTCTTTTCTCCTCTATCTCTGCTTGGAATTCCCACCTTGCTCTATTCTGCACTGCCATAGGCCCAAAGAAGCTTCTTAACCAATGGTATTAAGACATATTCACAGCATACAGAGGGGAATCCCACATTATCCCCCTTTTCTGCCAAATAAAAAGGAAGGTTTTAACTTTAACAAAATAAAATTACACATAACAAAACAGGTATCAAGCAAGAATTGCAACTACAATATTTATTTCTATTTTATCTTTTATTATAACTAAGAAAAACTCTAATTATAACTATTTTTTAACTCCATCAAACACTCTGGAAGGATATAATATTACCTAAGTTAACAGGAAGTACGTTTAAACAACCTCCAAAACTCTAGAATTAACAGAGTTATCTCGCTGCCTGGACAGTCACCCAAAGTTCTTCTGCAACATTGGGGCATTCATGTTTAGCCTATAGGCCCATAGTAAGTGGAAGACCTTTTCATGAATCAAAATCTTTCAAAGACAGTTCTGCCTATATTGGCAGTCTGTCAGTCACTTTTTTGGGGTGTGTTCTGTAGAAGGTCTGACAGACACTTTCATGAAGCAGGAACCCTGAAGGACAGTCTTACCTTCTATAGGCAATTTCAGCAGTCATTTTTCTGTGGGTTCCTGCTTTTTCAGTTTACACAGCTTACCATCAATCAGTCCAGACAGGAGCAGTTTCTTGCCCAAATGGCTAGCCTTGTCATATTGAAGGAAAATTTTATAACAAGTTTCTTTTCATAACAAGTTTTTTTTTTTCCAGATCACTAAATATAACCTGGAGATTCCTGAACACAGAATGAAGAATTTAAATTTCTCCAAGAAGGATGGAGGTAGTGGTACATACACACTTTTAATTCTATCACTCAGAGGGCAGAGGATCTTTGATTTTGAGGCCAGCCTGGTTTACATCTAAAGCTCCTGTCTGGCCTGTCTGAAAACAAACAAATTTCAGTGAAACAAAGTATTATGGTAGAAGAGATTTATAGATTTATTGGTCACCTGATATTAGAGATGACCAAGAGGGAGAAATAACATGTTCAAAATCTATTAGGAGTGGCGAGGAACAGGGTGTGCTATAGATCTATTTGCATACTGAAAAGGTGAACTCAAATTCATACTTCATAGGAGACCTCAGATGAAATAAGGAACACACTATTACAAAATTAGTAGTTGGAATGTGGACTGGTGAGTTAGTCAAGATGCCTGCTGCTATGCCTATCTGAGGTCAAGCCCTGGAACCCATGACAGAAAGAATTTCAAATTGTCTTCTAACCACCACACTTCACACACATTTGCAAGCTCATATGCGTGCACACACACAAATACAGACATACACATACAACCACACACTTATACATACATGCACAAATGTATTAAACAATTTTAAAGTTAGAATGAATCAATATTTTTAGCTCCAGGAGCTATAAAATGGGTCTTTCAAACCAACAGTACCACCAAATATTTGAAAGCAGCTGCTTTGGCTGGGGAATATGGGAAAAGAGTATCTTTTTTTTTTTTTTTAACACATTATACTTCAGATGTATAGTGCATGCAAATGCATAAGATAATTTTAATGATTATAAATTTTTATAGGTTTTTCAATTAATTCCATTTTAAAGCATTTACATATTCTTCAGTTTTATAGCTTGTAACACATGTGAGGTACCCCTCTAACCCATAAGCTATATATTTTTTCCCATCTAATATCTTTCAAGAAACTGCTAGAAATATTACTACCCCATTTTATGGAAAAGACAAGTGAGGCCTTACAGGATTGTAATACTGCTAAAATTAAACCCAGTGTCTTTTAAATCTTGGGTTTTGTAAAAATAATTTTCCTTTAGTACTTATTGAAAACCAGCTCATTCACACTTCTCTACAAATACATATTTTTTGAATTTAATAAGGGACTTTCTCTAAGTATGCATACCTTTAAAAATATACTATTTAATTAAAACATGTAAGTTGAGAGAATAAAAAACATTAATTCCACCTTGAAGACGTGTTTCCCAACAAATAATTATAAGTACTAATTTCATTTTTGTCATAATAATTTTTATTTTTCTCTGCATGTTTTTTAATATACAGTGATATTTTAAAAAGAATCATTAGGAACTATGGTAGATGAAAGGAAGGGAAAGTACATATATTAGACAATTAGTTTTCAGATGCATGGAGAAGAAACTTGTGTGGATGAGCATGAGGAAAAAGAATGCAGAGATAAATAGTAATTTCCAGTACCTCTTTTTGCCCAAGGAGCACTAGAAACTCAATAAACTCTAGTTCATCTGTCATCTCTATGCCCTGCTAACGACAAGACTAAACTGAAGGCACACTTTCTTGAGTGCTTGTGGTTTGCCAAGTGCAATACTAGCAGCTTTACTCACATTCTCACTCTGTCCATGCAGCATATTTCCAATTTGCAGAAGAAAAACTTAGACTTAAAGAGGTTTTAACAATTTTCCCAATTTCATTATCTGGAAAGTGGGGAAGGGTGATGAGGCATCAAAAGAAACTTGTCTGTCCATCCAGGAAGTGCAGTTATTTCATGCTTGCTATCTCCTCTCAATGAAGAAACGTGGGCAAAGAAAGGAATAGAATCCAGGAACATGAGTCAGAGCAGAGTAGGAGAGACTTTGGGGTTCCCTAGTATAGAAGGCCTTCTCATGATTCCTTCTGTCAATAGAAGACTTCCCATGATTCCTATTGTCAATAGAACACCTTCTCATGATTCCTACTGTCAATGGAACACCTCATAGTTCCTACTGTCAATGGAACACCTTCTCATGGTTCCTACTGTCAATGGAATATCTTCTCATAGTTCCTACTGTCAATGGAATATCTTCATATGGTTCCTACTGTCAATGGAATATATTCATATGGTTCCTACTGTCAATGGAACACCTTCTCATGGTTCCTACTGTCAATGGAATATCTTCTCATAGTTCCTACTGTCAATGGAACACCTTC